>NW_027107804.1:159733-181531 GCF_000696795.3 Halyomorpha halys | reverse complement strand
CTCTTAATTAACGGTAACACCATACAGATATAGTTTATTTCCTGTATACATGTCCATGACATTAAAGGCATGCTACATATATTATATGTTTACAGTACAAAATAGTTGAGTATATATAATTTGTTACATTAATTATAACATTAATTAACATAACAAAAAAAAATTCCTTATATAGTTTTTTTTTTTTTTTTAGGATTTTGGGTTTAATGAGGTTCTTAAAAATATTTTTTTCAATAGTTTTGACTGTTTTTTTCAATAGTTTTGAAAACATAGTTTGAAGATGAATTCTAGAAAAAAAAATCAAAAATCATGAAGTTATTCATAATAATTAAATTTATATTAGTACGCTAATTTTTTAAAATTAAATTATTAAAAAAAATACTTTATACAATTCATATCTCTAGTAGTCACCACATCCTCATTTCGAATCCCATCAAAGTAGAGTTAGAAAGTTAAAGTTCTTCTGAAAGAAATACAGCTTGCCGATTTGCCCAGAAAAGCTGTGTCCAACTTTAGGGCTATTAACAGGACACGGACCTAACCTGCAAACAAACCTCAAGAGAATAGTTAAAGAAGAGAGCAGAACCAGTCCACTTACAATGGGAGTATACAATGAGGGGATTACCGATTTAAACCATTAATTTTATTATTATTTTAAGTCCGAAATTAGTGGACATGTGTTTCAGTATTCGCTCCAAGGTCCTAGCAGCTATAAAAATGTATTCCATATTAAAAAATAAATTGTTTTACTCTTAATATTATGGATTGATAATTATTTAAAAAATTGTTTATACATAAAAAAAAGAAGAATAAAAAAAAATACTGGCTCAAAAGATCTTGTCACTTAGTAAAGCTTTTTTATATGAAAAACGTTTTTAGAATAATACATTCTGTTCCACTCAAGGGCAATTGGTATTAGGGATATAAGTACACAATCATACCATATATAGATATTAACTAATAATGAAAAGTAAATAAATAATAATAATAAAAAATAAATACAAACTAAAACGGATAAAATTAAAATTATATATACACATCATCAATAAACATAGACGGAATATTAACATGAAATAGGCTCATATTTTTTTCCCGAACCCCCCTAAAAAAAGCCTTAAATACAAGATAAAAAAAAATTGATAAAATATATTTTTAGCCTAAGAATTTGATCAATTTATTTCTAAAAAGTCTTTTATAACAGACAACTCACTTCTAGGTTTTATGGTGCCAAGATGATTTTAAAATATACCAAATTGTTCTCTTTAAGGTTAATTTCAGTTTGTGACACAAAACAATAAATTAATGATTGTTTAGAATTTTGTTTTTCCTTATAATCTAGCGCATATAAACATATATAACGTTTAATTTATTGTTTCCACAGGAAAGACTGAAATGTCTTTTTACTGATTTCAGCGAAACGAAATGGTCAATTTATATGCCAAATTAGTGTACACGTGTAATAAAAGCTTACAGTTAAGCTAGAATGATGTTAAAACAAATTAATCCTCGGAACGTAAGACAAATTAAATTTTTTTCTACATATTTAATGTTATCAAGCTATTAAGAAGATTTCAATACCTGTATCAGAACTTCAATATTGTATTTTATATTGTACAGTATATACGTTTGAAGTTTCTACAATTACTAAAATGTACCTTTTCATATTTTTTTTAATGAATAAGGAATATATACATAATAATAAAGTATTCCACGCATTTCATTTCAAGGGGCCTTCAAAAATTGTATTTTTAATGTTTCTTTCGAAAAAAATTTTACCACTAAAGTGGTACAGGATAGAACAGAAGCATTAACCTGTCGCGCGGGTAGCCCCAGGGTAAGGCGCGTGGCTACTAACTCCAAGAACTTTCTTAACTTGGAGTTCTAATCCGGCTGGGAAGAAAATTGTTTTCTGTTACACGGTAGCAGTGAGTCAACTCCTGTGGGTTCCTCCTGGGGTCCAAACAGCCTTTTAAATTGGGCACCCTTAATTGGGTAAAAATCTGGCGTGATTCTTGCCTTGTACAACCATTGGTCCAACGGTCTGACATTAAGATAAGAGAAACAAACTTTTAGTAGAAATACAATATACAAAATGATGTGACCTTTTTAAGGAATTGAAATGACATTTAAATAGCCGTGGGTAGACAGCTCTCAAAATAGACCTGTTTTCTTAGACAACAGTGATTCCTCGCAACAGATTTATTTTATTAAAGTTTTTATTTATTTGTTTTCTTGTAGCTCTTCTATTATTCTCATTAAACCGACAGGAGGAGTATACGGGGTCACCTAACTAACATTGATCAAAATTTTGTAATTCTATATAAAAAAACTTGATCCATATCCAACTGTTTTATTCGATGTCTTAGTGTAAAATTAAAAAAAAGAAATATTTCCTGGAATTACTTCATTCTACAACTCGAATTTGAAAATGGTATCGACCTTGTTCTTCAACCAATGTATTTTTTTTTTATAGGCTGGATTTAAGCAAAATAAGAAAAGTAAATAATAGATTTTTAACAAAATAACTTTTAAATTATGAAGTGCACTGAACTAATTTAACATTTGGGCAAAATTTGATTCAGCAAGACAATTACTTAATGTTTAAAAATTTTGTTTTTATTTCAGCTCCAAGGGGATTCCAAATTTGAAAATTCACGTATCAGAGATCGGTTTATTATTAAGACGGCACTTTGCAACGTCTTATTCAAATTTGAAGTTTTTAGACTCGTTAGAGAGAAGCTAATAATCTTAGTTCCTTTGACATAAACTCTAAATGGCATTTTAGAAGGGGTTTTTTTGTATAACTTTAACTTTGAACCACGCTGAAACACCATAGATAAAGTAAAATGGGTGTTCTGAATTATATAAGTGTTTTTGGATCCTTATAAAAATTTAAAAAGTCTAGGCTCAGCCGAATATTTTTAAAATACATTTCAAACGTTTAGATTCACCTAAAATTTTGAATAAAGAAATTTTATTATCGAGCTTAAAATTAAATGTGACACCAGTAAAAAAACCGCCTTTCTTGAGTGCTGGATTGATTTGTAGTGCTCTCTAGTGACTTCACAGATTACACGGAAGTAAAAGTTAAATTGGTATTTTTTAGGAACTTGGATCTATTTTGATTTTATATTAGATGTTTATCTAAAAAAAAAATGTTATAGTCAGAAAAATAAATATTGAAATTTTGGTCTATAACAGGGTATAACTTTTTAATTATAGCTTAAAAAAAAGAACGGTGCTTCACTTGTACTAAAACTTATATTTCATTAAATTCGTCATATTTATCCCATCTCAGTCTCATAAAAAAATAACCTTCTGCTGTACATATTTTTATAGACTCTTTTTATTCTTAATTTTTTTTTTTTTTTTTGGTGTTCTCGGTACTTTATTACGTCCGAAAGTATCCATAACCGTACAAATATTATATAAATAAAATATAAAAGTTGGATTGGTCAATGATTTTTGAATTACAAGTAATTCACTGTACACCCTAATATGTACATGATCAACAAGGAGGTCTTGGCTTGGGATGCCAAAGTAAATTTAATGTTAGTTTGGAAATTTAAAGTCATGTTCAAAGTTTTATTAGTGATAGTATAACACAATTTTTAATCAATTAAAAGTAAATTTTAGTATTATCGGAATCTGGACATGCGGAGTTAAGCTTTGGGGTTCCACTAGACCTTTGAATTAATCTCGTATCCAATCCTTACGATCCAAAATCCTCAATGCTTCTTACTTTGTCATAAATAAAATCATAATGTCCTTGTAATGTCAAAACATAATGTCCTTAATGTTTCATATGTAACCGATCTAGCCAGAACCAGATATCATTTCTTCCATTATAAACTTCCTAACCACCCATACTCACTAGTTTCAAACCTGCCTTCCTCTTCCATTCCTAACAATCCTCCGAGGCGCCTGAAAAGAAGAAGGCCACGAGATCTGCTAATGTAAAACGTCATTGGAATGCTACCTATGGGTAGTTTCTCTACACACCAGTATCACTCCATTTCAACTGAGATAAAATTTACTATATGTATTATAATGTACATTCGTAAATACCAATAAATAAATTTAAATAAAAGATTTATCGGACATTAGGGACACAATGACATCCAATATGGCCAGTTTAGCTCAATTCTATTCATAAAGTATTTTCGGAATCCTATTTGTGGTATCGGGAGTGGGCCTTCTTGTTAATTAAGCCCTGACATTTGTTAACAATAGGCTCAAGTAAAGTTCATTTAATCCGATTACGAAATTCAAACAACTGTATTTTTCATTTGTTATCAATTTCTAAATGACTGGTTCCAAAAATAAATCCTTCGCTTTTAAATAAAACAATTCTCACCAAAGGAAAATATATTGATTGTACTTATGTACTTTGTTAAAACACTCAATTTATCTAGGCACAGATTAAAACAACTATGAGATGTATCTGAAAATAAAACTGGATCTGAGCATAACGATGTTGAGGTGACAATGGAAAAAATCATTAACTAGTTGTTTATGTCAATTTATTGTATCTGAAAACAACATGAAAACACATTTTATTGTTGTAAATAAGTTGGTACTATAATATATCAATACTGTAGGTAATAATATTAGTAGTAGTAATGTATTATACAGGAATAAAATAATAATAATTATAGTAATATAATAACAATTTTAGAAACAATAATATTTAACAAAAAAAATCGTAACGGAGAACTACAAAAATAATTAAAAGACCTATTCTAATATGAACTTTGTTGTGCCGGCGCATGTGCATTTTCGTCACTTGATAATGTTTACTTGTCACTATAAGTTATTACTTTTAAAATTGGGGTTAACTCATATATAAGCCTCAATTTACAGGATGACTTGACCCGATTGAATCATTCTTTGTACTTTAAATATTGATGCTACAACAATTTATCATCGAATAAATGGTTAAGGGCAGAACATAAATTTTAGTAAACTGTTTTATTTTTTTCATTTCTGCCATACTTTTGTAGAATAACATTAATAAATGTTCTTTTCTGGAAACCGTTTACTACTAGAGTCTATTTGCCAGCTGAGAAGCTCGTTTGGAAAATAAGTATGGGATAGTTTCACTATGGTTTATAATATAAAAAATATCTGTTCCGAAACAAGCGAGGATTAATTTCAATTCAAAGTAGGATGGAAAGTGAAAATTGTGGGATGCGCGTACCTCGCCTGATTTCTTATCAACTGATTTCCAATATCCAGGATTAACAATCTTAAATAATTTTACAATCCTATAAAATAAACATTTTTGTCTGAGCATCAAGGATGCTTATTAAATAAATAATAGTCTTTGTTGCTTTCTTTGTGGGCCATAAGGTAACCGTGGGTCAGCTACGTATGACCTATTTGAAGGTGCGTCAAAATCACCTCCTCTTTGCGCATATTTCTAGTTGATGATATCTAAGGGGAGATGTCCCTTCTAATTTCCCTTTATTTGTTATTTGAAACATCTTCCCACATTTGTCTCCATTCAATTGAATCCTCTGATTAATGAGGGCAATGAAATCGTCGACACAGACACTTCGCGATATGCAATGCCATCAGAAATCGCCAGTTTTACTGCCCTATCGGCTAGTCCGTTGCCAGCTATTCCGCAGTGTCCTGGAACCCAGGCGAAAAACACTGAAATACCGTTTTTTGGCGGACTGTAATGAGTAATATATATATGTTTTGGTTTAGTATGTTAGTTGAAAAAATATTTCTTAAGCTAAGTAGAACTGACAAAAAGTCTGTATAGATTTCCCGTTTTTGTTTTGTAGGGTAAAAAACATTTAAGCTTTTGTTGATTGCAACCATTTCAGCTGTATAGCTATTACACATCTGCGATAAAGAGAATAGGTACTGGCGATCATTTCACACAATCGAGCCCCCAAACCTAAGTAATTTTTGGAGCCATCAGTATAAATGAAGTCAGCGTCACCAAATTTGTCTTGCAGTCTAAAAAACTCATATTTATATCGATTTAGCAGATTGTTGTTTTCAGGTAGCCTTGAAAGGGAATGACAAAGCTTAGGGAAAGACAAAGTCCCCAAGGATAAGATAATGGAATTACAGTTTCTTGCAAAGTAGGTATTTCTATGTTTAAGTTGAATAGTAAAGTAGAAACCGTGACTGGAACGGAAAGCACCTGTAAATATTCTGAGCCCCGCATTATGTAATGAGTCCTAGCATTTTCAGGGTGGTACTCGATGATGAATTTCAGGCATTACCACCGTAATCCAACTATCACCAGCGTTCTGTATGGGGTCAGCATTCTTGTTCGATTCCCACCCCAGCTGGTGTTACCGACCATTTTCAAAAGATTAAGGGGGCAGAAGCAACTTGCATTTAATTACTTGATATGTGGGATCCAACTGAGCATTCTGTCGAAAATCAATCCGAGGTACTCGACAGTGTCAGAGGAAGTAACTGGTAGATTGTTAATGGCCAGTTTGCATTACATTCGGCTGTCTTTTTGCTAAAAAGAATAGCAACTGTTTTATTTGTTTAAATAAATAAGAAAACAGCCATGATCAGAAAGCCATACACGGATATTTTTAGAGCGGGTTGAATATGTTCTTTAATTCTTCTAGGATACTACGTTTATCCCCTCTGTGTAAATAACAAGGTCGTCCGCATAGAGCATGCTTTTAACAGGCAACTCAACCACATTCAACATTTTATTAAAACAAATACAGAAAAGGGTCGCGCTCAAAACACAACCCTGAGGCACTCCATTTTCCTGTTCGAATCCATTCGATTGAACGTTGCCAATTCAGACTCGAAAGCTTCTGTTAAGTAAAAAAATATTTATGAAGGCAAGAATATGACCATTAATCCAGATACTAAATAGAGTGTCAATTATAAACCTTCTCCAGGTCCTATCAAAAGCATTTTCTATATCACGAAATACTGCTAATACTTTTTTCTTATTATTAAAGGATTCCAGGATATCGGACTGTAACCGAACCTAGTGGTTTCTAGTACTCCTAGCTTTCCAGAACCGACTCTGCCATGGTGGCAGAACATTACTGGCTTCCAAGTACCAGTCAGTCGTTTAGAAATAAGTTTTTCTTTCAATTTACAGATAGATGAGGTTATGGTGATTGGTCTATAACTGTTAACATCTACGGGGTCTTTGTCTTTTTTCACAATAGGAATCGTGATCGCTTCCTTCCATGTATTCAGAAAAGTATTAGACAGAAAAATTTTATTCGATATCTCTAAAGTCGTAGATTTATTAAAGAAACTAAAGTTTTTTTATCATAGCAATTCAGATCTTATCCGGACCTGGTGAGGAATCTTTTCTGGAGTTCAAAGCGGCAAGAAATTCGTTCATGGAAAAAGACAGGTTTAACGGATCAAGTGGATCATTAGTGATAACGAGTGGTATTGATTCGATAGCTTGCTTTGTGTTAAGGAAGTGTGCAGAGTAATTTACAGTTGACGAGGTATCACAGAAATGTTTTGCTAGAGTGTTTGCCAAGATTACAGGGTCAGTTTCATAGTGAAATTCAAAATTCGCGACCACTATGAATTTTCAGATAACTTATTTGAGTAAGTAGTCATAACCCAATTTCTAACTGTCTGCCATAAAAAAAACTCCAAGTCTTGCTGAGAAAGTTCCTCCATGATAATTTTTTAATTACATAACTTGCATGTTTTCTGGGCGCTTTATATGATTCTAGTTTTTCGGAGGATGGTTGGTCGGGGAAGAGATTTTTTAAGTGCCCTCTTTCTGTTATTTATTGCTTTTTCACATTTTACTGACCACCATGGTACAGAGAGGCGGGTAGTATTTATATTAGTAGTTGAGGAAATTTATGAAATCGCTGCTGTAGCAGCTTCAAGTATTCTAGTATTTAATTGTAGAATTAAGAGGTCAGGATTGGTATCGGAAAGAATATCCGCAAGTTTAGCCGTCGCTTGATACTTGTGCCAATCAGCTTTTAAAATTGCCATCTGTTGTGCCTACTGAAAGAGAAGTATTTATTAACTCTTTTAATAATTATGGGAAAATTGTCGCTGCCATATGTATCATCTAAAGTGTGTACCATTTGTTCGTAGCTTGTAACAGGGGGCTAGTGATTCTAAGATCTATTGCTGAAAGTTGTTCTGATCTGGCCCAGAGGTGAGTTTGATACATTGGATTGTTTATCTAAGTGTTTACTACCTCAAATTAAATTGTGATAATTATAATCCTCATCGAGAATTACTAGTGGGGGCAATGAATGTAACAAGCCCTTCAATTGTTGAACTGTGAATTATCGGCCAGGAGGGAGGTATAGAGAGCATAATGTGAACAGGCGAGGTTATGATAAAATTCTTACTGCTACTACTTGCAAATTAGAGGTAATACGTAAGTTATTATAGGGGATATTCTGTTCCACTAAAATCCCCCCCCAACCACAAGCAGTGCAACCATCTGTATAATCTTTCCTCCTAATATCATGTCCCTGTATTTCAAACATATCAGTAGGTTTTAAATTTGTTTCTTGTAACCAAACTACAGAGCAATTATAGTAATCCAGTAAGTACTTTAATTCATTTTTACGATAAAATAAAACTTTTAAGTTCCATTGAATTATATTCATTTTAAATAAAATATTCTACCTATACCTCCTGCCGAAGAAAAGGAGCCGAAACAGCTTCGTACAAGATTAATTGTGTTATCAATTATTATGATTAATTGAGTTAAAATTATAAACGATATAATAATAGTGAAAATAAAATATAACGGTTGACAACCATACAGATAAATAACAAGTTACTATTAACAGACAAACAGAGACAAATGCAGAAAAGAAATAGTCAATTATTATATGAATTAAGATGGTGATAAATATAGGATAAAGATAAAGAAAAAATATATTATTGAGCATTTTGATATTATTAGCAAACAAATTTCCAATGGCAGTAAGTACTGGTAGAAAATACAGTTAATTTATATTACAAACTTTTTTTTTGTCTTGTCACTACACTTATTTATTTTTCGAGGAAGAAGACTCTTCACCAAAAGAAGATTTTTGAGACACTGGTCTATTTTTATTTAAATTACTTTTTAAATTAGTTAAACTTGATGCCACTGAAGAATGGATGTTGTTTTCATTTGTTACTTTTTGGAGGTTGGCAATATTAGTTTTATTTCTAAGTTGTTCACTATTGTTTGGTAAAGTTACTAGTGATTCGTCACTGCAGTTGATGTTGTGATCTGTGTTACTGTTTACTAAATTGGATTCTAAGGTACTTGTTTTTTTAAACTTTGGACAGTATTAGCTACCTGCTCTAGCAGAGTCTCAGTTATAGAATTTTCCTGTGATGATGGAGAGGAAGGAGCCGACACAACATCCGCGTGAGCTCTGATCCTACCATTTTCTGTCTCTTATTTTATAAAAATTTCTTCCGCTTGACGATATGACACCCTCCTGTACTCGGATATTTTTTTTTCTTTTAGTACTAAATGTTGGATAATTATCGCGTAGCAGTTTAAGCATTTGGTTGGATTATTAAAAGTTTCAGTACTGTGTGTATTTTTACCACATTTACCACAGTTCTTTATTTAATAATGTTTAGTAGTGTGTCTGTCCTTATAACATGAATAACAAAGAAGAGATCTCGGCTCATAAGGTCTAATTATAATGGACAGAAAATCTAAAATTACATTTTCTGGTAGTCACATTTCTTGAAAGTCAAAATAAGTAAAGGTGTAGCTTTCTTTTCATGGTTAATCTTTTTATAAGCCCTTTTAAGCCTAAACATACCCTGATTTTCAAGTTCTGAAACCAATTCCTCCTCTTTACAATTTATCAACTCAGAAACATAAGCAACTCCACGTAAAAAAAATCAATGTTTTATGTAGTTCAAATAATATGGGAATATATTGGCATATATAAATGAATCGGTTGGTTTCTGGTGTTTAATGAACGAAGAGTGAGGAGATCAAGGATATAGGTAGGTTTTTTGATTTTAAGAACTTGGAATAGGAAAACACCAAGGAGGTATTGCTTTCGGAAGGTTGGGTAGAGCCACTTCAACTCGGTATACCAGCGGGAGACTGAGAGCGCCTTGGAAAGCAAATATAAATCTAACAAAGCAGTTCATGAGTCTCTCTATATAATGATGAAAGAAATAGGTACTCCCTATCAACACTCAAATTGCGGGAGCTGCTGTTAAGAGTTAGACAAACGCACTATTGTTTCCAAAGATCAAACGCACAGGCACCGACGAAGTTCCTTCTCCCCAATTTTGAATTCTATCCATACTTCTATATTTCCTCTTAAATTATTTAAGTATTTTATTTTCACTATCACACTGAATTAGTATGACTTATGTCTCTTTAAAGCCTTTCTCTACTATAATTGTTATGTTATTGCTTAGGACCTCTTCTTGTATTTAAGCTATATTATCAATATTTTTTTTTTAATATTTATTTTAGACTGAAAAGACTGGGAACTACACGTCGATTCCGACACTTACAACACTTAATAGACAAACGCACTCACTGATAGATTATTCAAAGTAAACCACAATGGTTCCTTTTCACTCTCTATTCTCAATCCGCTGGTGTTCCTCAAGTTAGTATCCTCGGTCCCATCCTCTACACCATCTATACAGCTGACATCCCAACCAATCCTAACACCATCCTCACCACTTATGCCGATGACACATGTGTGCTCGCAGTTAATAATAACCCTTTACGTGCATCCCAAACTCTCCAATCCCATATCACAGCCCTCGAAGAATGGTGTCGTAATGGGAGGGATTAAAATAAATCCCAACAAATCCCATCAGATCACCTTTATCTTTCGTCATAAACCTACCAACAGTCCTACAGTCGCTTTTAACAATTTTGATCAAACTAATCCGCTATCTTGGACTACATCTGTACAAACGACTAACCTGGAATCCTCACACAAGACAGGAAACCACACGTCGGTTCCGACTATTACAGCACTTCCTAGACAAACGGTCTAAAGTTTAATCTATTACAAAAGACTGATCTACAGGGATGTAATAAGGTTTATCTGGACATACAGAGCTGAGCTCTGGGGCTCCACTAAACCTAATTCCTCTCGTATCCTATCCTTACAATCCAAAATACTTCATAAATTCCTCAATGCTCCTTATTTTTTCACAAATAAAATCATCCATAAAGACCTTAATGTTCCATATGTAACCGATCTAGCCAGACCCAGACATCTTTCATTCCATTATAAATTCCCTACCCGCTCAAACCCATTAGTTTCTAACCTTGATTTCTTTTCTAATCCTGACAATCTTCGAGGTGCCTGAAAAGAAGAGAGTCTCAGACCTTCTAATGTAGAAATGATAGAGTGATACCAATAGCTATTCTACATGCCTGAATCATATCACATTATCATCTAACATTAAATTTACTAAATGTTTTTTCATGTAAATACTGCTCTAAATATCCATAAATAAAAAAAAATATATACATATTTTATTTTTTAAGAGTATGTTTGAATTATTAGCGACCATTGTAACTGTAATTTTTATGTATATCTTTCTAATTTATATTCATATTTTTTGTATCAGTATTGTAGTTGAATGTATTTTCCATATGTTTTATTCCAGTTGTGGCAGCCTTCATTATTTCTTGGAAATCAACTCAGACCATAAATTTATACTGAAACCTAATTAGAGTGCAATATTGACTTAAAAACTATATAGTGTTCCATATTATCGTCTTCTCCTATAAATTGAGTTTTAAATGGAAATAACCACAAAAAAAAAAAATGTAATCAATACTCTTGGGTTGTTTTCGTTGATGCTGAGGACGCCGATACACATTATGCTGACATAGGATTTTTCCAGGTCGACACAGGAGCTAAATACCGTTCAATTAATCGTAAAGTGACAGCTATTAAAGGAGAAGTGGTGGGGTGGGGGAGGTGATTGCATACACTTTGAGGGCCGGTTATCGGGCGGTTTAAGCTCGGTTAAGCTCGTGCCTTAATCGGCCTGGGAGTAGCGCAAAGTAAGCCCTTTTATATGAAAGGCTTTCATTTGGCACAGATCAAGTTAGCCGTTGGTCGACGTGCGGTCAAAGAGCACCGTCTCCTGATTACTTCCCGTTTGAATTTGTTTCACTTCCTTCCTAGTTCGGCAAAGGAAATCTTCCTTGAGGCTGGAAAGGGATTGTGTTCTGTCGTTCCGACAGCAGATTGCTCTTGCCAGCCCTTCCAGGCCCTTTGAGAAATCAGGCATCCCGAGAATCACTCGATAATGTAACCGAGAGTTTTTTCTTTAAACGAAAATGTAGGTAATGTAGGGACCCGTTAGCAATGAGCTAAACGACTAGCATAGAGCTAGAATTTTACAGTTAAATTTGACGTCAATAACGTCGGAACACGTTATTTAATTTATTAGACAAATCATATCGACAATCGTTTAATTATTATTTATATTCTGAACACCAGGTTTAATCAAACACCAATTAATATCGCAAAATGGCTTGAATCCCGAGAATCATGAAAGCCATCCAAGTAAAATTTTGAAAAGTCAACTGCGTCAGCATATGATATAGATACATTTTTTAAATTGTTTATGATTTATAAATACATGACCACGTGGGAGTGGGTAGCTCGTTGGTTAGGCAACGGACTACTAAATCCAAAAACCCGAGTTCGAAGGCGTTGAGTCGGCCCTTTGGGTTCAGGGAACCCTGGGGTCCACCAGACCTCATAAAGCTGGTACCTTTAATTGTATAAATATCTGGCAGTCGAGTGATTCTGTCCAAACCACCTCCTTGAACAACCAACGGTCTAGTAAAAGTACTTCCTTACAAAGTACTCCATTCCTGATCCTTCATGGGTTGTAAGGACACAGATTTAATTTTTTGAACAGTTAATAAATATATAAGAATGCAATAAGAAAATGAGAAGATGAATAACAAATACATGCAGAGACACGTAAAGTTTTACCATCTGTAGACTAGTCCTGATAAAAAAAAAGGGCAATATGTGATGAATACATTGACTGCGTATGTATCAAATATATATAGTTTATGAGATTACTTATTGAAGTTGATCTACAAGTTTTCAGATCCTCTGAGTTTAAAAATCTTACTTTTAAAACATCGCTATTCTTTTATGATTTGCCTTTTGGGAATATTTGTAAATGCATCAAGTTTGTTTTTAATTTTATTTATTTTTTTTTTTCGATTTGTAAAGTAAACAATGATAGTCCGTTCAATGAAACGAGTTTCAGCTCTTGTAGAATTTGAATAATGGTGATATATTTCTGAAATTTAAAGTTGTCTTTAACGTTTAATTTGTTGGTGGATTTGTGCTTTAATATATCTGATAGATATTTTTATAACTAATGTGTTGAGGAATGAATCTATTGGCCTAACTGAGTTTTTTTTTTTAGTAAGGAAAAAATTGAAAATTTCGAATTCTAGTTATCGATGGAAATGCCTGTTTTGATTAATTAATATATCTGATAGATATTTTTATAACTAATGTGTTGAGGAATGAATCTATTGGCCTAACTGAGTTTTTTCTACTTTCACTTACCTATTTATAGAATATATAGTAAGGAAAAAATTGAAAATTTCGAATTCTAGTTATCAATGGAAATGCCTGTTTTGATTAATTAATATATCTGATAGATATTTTTATAAATAATGTGTTGAGGAATGAATCTATTGGCCTAACTGAGTTTTTTCTTTATGATTTTTAATTAAAGAATGTAATATTGGGAATGTTGGTACATTTGTAACGAGTCTGAAGTATGTTTTATTGTAAATATACTTTTGTTGCTCAAACTGTGCTAAGATTATGTTTGTGTGTCGGATTTGTACCTACCGGTTTATATGTTTGTTTGTTATTTACTTATGTGTTTGTTTTTGGACATATTACCGCTACCCACTATTCACCACTAGGTATCATTTAACTTTTTATACCGATGATGGCCCAAACTTAGTGTTTCTATCATTAAATTACTATATTGAAATTTAAATTATAAGATACTGTTCTTAAACCTACAACTCAGTGTCTAGTAAGGCAGAAGAGCAAACGTCCGAACTCAAGGACAGAGATTACGGCAATAAAGCCAGGAGGAAGCAACCTTTGCATATTTACTTAATAAATCCCCAACCCAATTCTTCGCTTTACTCTTAGACTTTAATCTCTTCTGAGTTAACAATAGGAAATTACTAGTTGATACAATTTTTAAATGATTTATAATAAGTTTAAAGTTATATAAGGCCCTCCTCCGTTTACACCAACTCATTTCATGCAGTTTTTTTTTCTACTTTCACTTACCTATTTATAGAATATATAGTAAGGAAAAAATTGAAAATTTCGAATTCTAGTTATCGATGGAAATGCCTGTTTTGAGATCCCCAGAGTCAAAATAACCTAGTCTTGCAAGGTAGTTCTTTGGTCAACCTCGCTCGAAAACGAAATGTACAAAACAAAAATTACCTATTTAAGGTGGGTAAGTACTTGGATCGTGAGAATACCTTTTCGCTAAAATTGATCTGCCGGAATTGCCACTTTACTAAATCGGTTTTTTGCATTTTTAATTTTCCCCAAAATGGCTCTAACGATTTTGAATAAACTCAATGAACCTTAAATGCCGAATATTAAAAAAGTCTCCCTCCAAAGTACTTCAAATTGTTAGCAACACCAAGAACTCCCGATCTTGGGTCGTTCGTAGCTCAGATGGTTAGGTGCAGTCTTACCGATCTGAGATCTGCTAGCGGCACCGGTTCGAATCCGGCCTGAGTTGTCGACTTTTTTCATTGAGTGGCGGTCTAACAAATTGAAAAATTTGACCCCTAATCATGGTTAAACAGTATACGATTCCAATGGGAGTCTTGGCCGGAAAAAAAAACCAAACTTTCCCGATTGCATTACGACTTCGTTATCTTTGTTAAACAATGATATTCTTGACAGGAAAAAAAATGTATTCGTAATTCCTACTTCAAGAAACTCTAACATACGAAGTTTATACAATAGCAACAAAAACTTAAAAATTGTTATTCATAATTTTGCCTTCCCTAGTATTTAGACTATTTTTTTTCGAAAATCACAACATATAACTTCTACACGGGCCTCACCAATCTACAGAACACTTTGGGTCTTACGTACGTTGGGAGAAAGTTTTGTGATGCACGCACCATATCAATTTTTTTAAGTACTGCCTTTTTCGAGTGAAAAAAAAAATGTAATTTTTAGAGGAAATGAAATTCTTAACTTACAGATCTGTTTCATGACTACGTACATTTTAAATAAAAAAGCATTAAGCACTACGGTTAATAAGGCCTATTGTGTGCCTGACTGCATACATAATATGTGAATATTTTAATTATGATATTTATTAATTTTTACACCATAAAAATTATTCGTTTTAAAGCAGTTAATATTTATAGAATTTGCTATGTATTTCAAACAATAATGTTATTAATGGGTGTACTATATTTATATAGGGGAAATACAATATTTAGGGAGTAACACTATATTTAAAGGTTTTATACTATTTAGGAGTTTACTATATATAAGGTTCTTATACTATTTAGAGGTGCGTTATATTTATTTATGGGGTTAAAAGTAAAAGTACTATCAATAATAAATTGAAAGTATTATTTTTTTTATAATTACTGGTGTCACAGATAATTTTGTTCATTAAACACATTTGTTTAAAAAAATGTATCATCATACTCTTATTAACGATTTTTTAAAAAAAAAAATGACACCATTATTATAAAATTCATCAAATTTGCTACAGGAATAGTTGATTTAGTATAAATTAAAATATTTAAGGCTCTAAAAATTTAGAATACCAAAGGAATCGTAAATTTCCATGCTTCTGAAGAATTTAATACAGCTGTTTATACTTATTTGATTATAAATTGCCACAAAATGGCCAATTATGGATGGTTAAAAGTTACAGAAAAGATGGAATTTTTGAAATACTCAAACGAAATTAGTAAAATAAAATTAGGCAGAATCGCAACACTGAAAAAAAAATTGTTCCCCTTAATTGCACATTTATATTTGTATTGAAAGCAAATAAATTTCCGTTATACATTAGAAGGTACTTAATTAAATATTTAAATTAATCCTAACTAGTTTTAATAGAGCAATTTCTTCATTATTCATGAGTGAAGGCTAAAAACTGACTAATATCTTAGCAACCATGGAACAATAACAATAATAACGACTCAAATAGGTTTGCTAATTCAGTTTATATTATGTTTATTTTCTATTATATAATCTGATTTATATGTTAGATATTTATTATTTCTAATTTCGTCGTCTTGCAATGATCTATTACATCTATCTTACTAATCTTATTCCGAAGAATTTATTGTGTTTATCTTATTTGATGTAAACTTTTCACTAACAGGCAAAATATCAAATTACAGGTGGCAAAAAGTACAGGAAAGATACAATATTTGAATAATAGAAGAATAATGCTACATAAAAATTGATAGAAGAAAGACTTCATAATAAAGAAAAAAAATTATGTTCCGTTTTGTGTTGGTAGGTACTTTTATCATTAACCTCTGAGATATAGTCTTATATCTATAATATATATCTATACTAATAAATATCCCAGAATATTTTATATATAAATAATTAGTTGCACTGCTAAAAATAAGTTCAAAAGGGTTTATTTGCTAAACTTTATTATTATTATTTTTTAGGAATCCATTTTCACCCTTTATTCACTTCTTTATTCTTTTAACATTTGAACAACGTGTCAGGCTCCTCTGCCCATTATCCAGTTCTACAAATAAAAATATTTTCAATCAACAATTTACAATTAACATCAAGTTTACATTGCACCTAAATAATTTCTTTTTACATATTTAAATAAAAAAATTCAATATTTAAATATATATACATCATTTCACTAATTTATGACCATTTACAAATCTAAAATGTTTCTCGAGATTGAGCCGAAATTTCTTAGTAATTATTACTATTATTTTTTTTCTTAATTCATTCTCAATTTATTATCGAATTAGACATTATTTTCATTTCAAGTGATTATTTGCATTTACATATCATTTATGATATTTATAAATTGTCTTTTCAAATGCACTTATCTCCTTTATTTAAATTTTAGTGCACCGAGTCCTGCATTGTTATTACTTTAGGGATTTATTTAATACTCTTTCTCTGTTTTTAATTTGTTACTATATGAATTATTTATAGTTTTAAAAGTCCATATTATTTATTACACCCACATAATGCCCTCCGATTTCTCTTGAATCAGTTTTAAAATTAGTTAATTCTTCTTGTATCCAATCCTTAAAATTCCAAATCCTTCCCATAATCCTCAATGCTCCTTACTCCGTCACAAATAAAATCACCCATAAAGACCTTAATGTTCCTTTTTGTAAGCGATCTAGCCCCAACCAGGTATTAATCCTTCCATTATAAACTCTCTACCCACTCAAACCCATTAGTTTCTAACCTTGCTTCCTATTTCATTCCTGACAATCCTCAGAGGCGCCTGAAAAGAAGATGGCCTCGAGACCTTATATTGTAAAAATGTTTTTAGAATACTAGCAATGGGTAGTTTTTCTAAATACCTGTCTCTCTCCATTCTGATCTTACTTTAAATTACTCGTTTCAATTTATGTACTGTTGTAAATATGAAATAAATAAAAAATTAACTACGTCTTTTTTTGGTTATATATATATTTTTTATATATAAATAGATTCTACATATTCGCCTTTGTTTCAAATTATAACATCCTCAAAATTAAACTCATGGTTATTTTTTTATACGGTGTTTTGCTAGGGCTGTGGTATTAATATTTTTATGGTTTTTAATATTTGTTATATGGTGATTTATTCCAGTTTTTAAAGAAGAGAATAAAGCTTGTACATTGATATCTGAAAATAAATATAGTAAAAAATCCTATATATTTTTTTTTTTTTAATAAAATATATATTATATATATTTTTGTATATAGGCTAATTGCATTAGCCTCTGCACATTTCGAAAGATCCAGAGTCATCTGTTGTACACCTTTTAATTTTAACCAAATATTAATGAAAGTTACATGATATTTCACATAAAGAAATTATGCTCTATTAAGTGACTACAGCTTCGGTTGCTAAAAGTAAGAAAGTGCTAAGGCGGAACACTGCTCTATCAAAGTTGTCCCTACTAAAGGAGGATTATCAAGGACAGGTTAGGGGGGAGGGGGAATATGACGCAGCGGTCCCGCGGCACCCCTAACCCTATCAACCCTATCACAACTCCTCCTTCCCAATTAACTAACTTAATGGGCCTGCCAACGGTTTATTAGTTGTAGATTGATCAGCCTACCCGTCCTCAGCTGCCGCCGATTCTTCAACGCAGGTCCGTATCTTCTTAAAACGATTCCTAGGATAACGGAAGAAAGAAGAATTAGAAAGAAAAAAAGTTAAAAGAAGCTGGCAATTTGGATCACAAAAAAAAGAAAATAATAACGAAACATAATAAACTATAAGACATAATTCCAAAGTTTTTAGAATATCCCTAAAAAATGAGGTACGAAACAAGGTTTACTAGTCCTAATCTAATGGTCGACATACGTGGCTGGGTAGCCATTGGGGTTCTGTGTTGATAGTAGTGTGGTTCTTCGATTAAATAAAAACTAGGTCGAGGATAAGAAATTGATATTCAGGTTTTAACCTGTTAATTAATAGCCAGAGATTCGACTTGGCTCATTCCAATGATGCAGTGAGAGGGATGCGCTGGGATCTCAAAGAGCTCTGCTCTACCCCTCACACATTGGGGATAGATTGGCCTCAGGGATCCTCAGGTCTATTGTGTAAATATTGTATATAAGAGTGTAAATGTGACAAGAGATTATTTTATTTATTTTTTCGTGTACATAGTTTGATTATGTTCATTTTCTTTATCGTTCTGTTTCTATATATTTAGAGAAAGATTCAATTTATTTTTATTCACTTTTTTCATTTATATATTTTTTTTTATTCTTATGTTATTTTATTTTAGTATGAATGTGATCAGTTATCACTATTACCTATTGCCCAACAACGTTGTGACAGATTTTAATATATATCAATAGAACATTTTTGAATTGAGAAAAGGATTCGACCAACAAAGTTTAAAACAGGGGTGAATATATAGATATAAAGTAAATAAAGCTACTGTAAGAGTATGAAAGTAACATGTAAATACAAAAATAAAGGTGAAGGTATATATAGACATCCAAATAAACAAACATGAGACACGTGTCAAAATGATTAGAATTTTAAAGATGAATACCACAAAAAATAACTACTAACGCATTTATGAGAAATATAATTATAAAAAAATATCTTTTCAAACAGATCTATTAATTAACCAAGAAGATATATTATAATTAATAACGAACAGCTATTGACTGCATAGCTATATCAGTTATATCGTCTCTTATTAACTGCATATTATTTATCCTTCCCTCTCTTTCCTTATTTTCTCTTTTTTCCCCCTCACCTACTTTATTAGCTATGCTTACCACATTTCACTACTGTTATATATTACTTACTACCTTTAGCTTCTATAATTTTATATCTACTTCTTTCATTTTCTTATTCTACTTAGAAATTAATTGGTGTGTATTAATAAAATGAACAAATATTTTTATTATTATTTCTTTAATATAAAATACAATTAATACTCAAATATAGTCCATTCCTATCTACCATCATTAGCCATCTGCCAATTGCTCGATCCCACGCTGACACCATTCTTTAATTAATCCCATATACGTTTTTATTTATATTTTTTATAATATTTTCTACATATAATTGTAAATAATTTCCAATTTTGTACATAAATACATATTTAGTTGATTTTCAAACATGATTTTTTTTTTCAATCTTATTTTAATATTAATATTTTCCCCGTATATTATATATACAGTTTCAATATCCTTATAATATGACATTATGCATTTTCTTCAATACTACTTCAGTAGCTGCATTATATGTTATCTTCAAATTTTTATATTTTTTCAGTAATTCCTGTTAATTATTATGGTTTTTATCTTCTATTTCTTCTTAGCCCAGATGAAGGCCTCAAATCCTGGCCGAAACCTTAGCACTAATAAGTAAGATTTTACTAATTCATGCTCTTTACTGACCGCATACCCAATCATCTTATTCATATATATTTAATCCACGGTCAATTATCTACTCATCATCATATCTTCTTGGTATATATATATATATATATATAGTCCAATACTCATTTCTAATATATGAAGTGTATTTTCAACTGAAGGCTAGGTTCTACTTTAAAATGCTGGTTGGCTTAGTGTGCATTAATTGATGAATTTAGAAAAGAAAGGAAAAAAAATTAACAATTTGTACAGTGATTTTATTTTCTTATAACCTTTTCATTTTCGAGCTACACACAGAAACTAACACAAACACTGAAGCCGAGTACATTGTTGCAAAATGCTTTAGGAGAGTTTCTGAAAGGTTTCTAGAATAGAAAAATAACTAAACAGAGCTAGAGTTTTTTTTATTGAAAATCCATTTTCATTTTAGGTATTTATACTGGATTCGCCCCATTATCCTCCATTTTTCTAAGCACTTCTTAGTTTGTTGGTTCAAAAATAAATGAATAACAAGTCAATATCTGGTTTTTTGAATGTTTTACATAGTGGTAACACCTTCTTAAAATCGGACTCATATTTATAGTAACATTTCAAAATACAACTTCTTTCCCAAATATTTATTTACAAATTACTATCTGTTTATCATGGAAAGCTGATCTTCACCAGAGACAACCCTAATTAAATTAAATTGTTCTCACAATTAAAAAACTATGTTCATACATGCAAAATGGAAACAAGTATGTAGAAGAAAGAGTTATTAATTGACAGAAATGGCATCGGTATTACACCCCACGTAACCTACACAACCCATTGCTTCCAAAAAAAACTGAATGCCAGAAAAAAAACCTGTAGGGAATAAAAAAAAAAAAAGGGAAAACCCTATTTTAACATTATATTACCTTCAGAAGCAGGCTAATAAAACTATTTATATATTTATTTCGGGCGTAGTTTTTAGAAAAATTCTACCCCGTTTTAAAGCAAACAATATAAATGATGTCAGTGGGACGAAATTCGCGGTGAGTGCAGTAAGTATGACGGAGAGAATTTATTCATGAGGACAAGGAAGTTAAGGGGACAAGAAAATATATTGTATGATATTTTTACAGGGGTTGTTTGAGCTTCTAGAGCATAGATTTAAGGGAGGTAGTGGGGGAAGGTAATGAGATAATTGCGGCCTTAGGGCGGAGGGGTGTCTTGTGATATCGTTAACAGACAACCCCTCCCTTACCCCTGTAGCACTTAGTTCGGCTATGACTTTAATAAACTTCCAACAGCTTTCCGTAACATCTTCCTTACCCGGGTTTTTCCTTTTTATTCAACTTTTTTTTTATTTTAAAATATTATGGTTTACAGTAAATAAAATTATATATGATCCTAAGAATTTATTATTCTTCAAGACGAAAATAGTTGGTCCTGCTTAAAAAACAACAACAAAAAAACACCCCATTTCATCTCTATATCATAGTGATTTTTTATGCTAAGACACAAACACAAATATACTAAACATGAATTCAATACAGCATGTCAATAATATCTAGGTGATAGAACAAAAAGAAATTGAACCTTTGAAAGCCATAGTAACTAAAATGTAATTTATTGTTAATTTTTTTTTATTTATTTATTGATATTTACAACTGTATAAAAAATACAACAAGTAAATTTGATCATAATGACATAAT
>NW_027107804.1:147962-159444 GCF_000696795.3 Halyomorpha halys | reverse complement strand
ATATATATATATATATTGTATGTATGAGTATTTTAAGACAAATACTTTATTTCTCAGAAATGTGACAGATTGTATTAATTCTCACTCAATAAACCAATTAATCAATAGAGGATTGGAAAAAAAAAAGAACAGAAGAAAATAGGTTAACTCATGTATCTGCGAAATCAGTTACAGACATCAGAAAAAATCAATATCTGAGATTAAATTCTGTATTGATGTATGTGAGCAACCAAGTAACACATCACATGAAAACAGAAACGAATACCCAAAACACGTATAATGCCCAAAACACGGGTTTTGTTGTTGAGAGTAAGTTTTGGACTCTGAGGATAAAAATATTTGTTTTATTACCTGCATGAATGCAAAGCATTCCCTGTATTGAGAATGAAGAAGTAAAACGCAAAAACAGAGAAATATTTCAGAATATGCAAAATAAAAATAGTTTAAATTTTTTTAAAATATCCCGTAACGTTCTTAGGTATCATAAACGGGAATGTGAGGCTATATATGAAACAGTTCTTCATTCAAAACGAATGAATAGTTGTTCAAAACGTATAACGTAAGGGTGGTGGTCAATAAAGGTAATCAATAGTGAAAACATTATTTAATGATAACTAACGTTTCGCTCCACTTTCTAGGGCTTCGTCAGGGCTAATGCTTACAGGTTTAAGACTAGTGGCCACACAGCTTGATTCATATTAGAAAAAGATACTGTATGAATTAGACAGCAGTCTTAAACCTGTAAGCATCAGCCCTGACAAAGCCCTGCCAAGTTAGTCACCATTCAATTTTTTTTTTACTAATTTTTACCTTTATTGATCGCCACCCGGACTATCTCCCAACAAATAATTATTTTTGTCCTGTTCTTCAGTCGCCAATATTGTCATTGGTTCGTTTCACCTAAATAATGGTGGTAATATGCTATTTACTAAACGAGTAACTACAATTGGAGTTGAGTGTTTGCAGCTTTAGCGCACTTGCTCAGCCTCCACTGGCTCATTACCAGTGATGCGGCGAGAGGGATGCGCTGGGATCTTTTGAGCTCTGCTCTACCCCTCACACGGGGGAAAGAATGGGTTCAGGGATCCTCAGGTCAATTGTATATATTATTTTATCATTATGTTATTTTATTTATTTATTTTTATACAGATAGTTTGATTATGTTCATCTTGTCTATTCTTTTGTTTGTATATATTTTAAGAGAGTTTTTTTATTTATTTTTTATTTATTTATTATTATTTTTATTTATTTATTTTTATTTTTTATTATTTTTTTTTTATTTATTTTTTTTTATTTTAGAATGTATGAGATCATTCATCACTATTAACTATTGCCCACAACTGTGTGGCAGATTGTAATATCAATAAATAAATCTATCAAAACGAGTAACTGAAATAAAAAAATGTAGATGATATTTTTAAACTTGAGAGTAGATTTCCTGTTCACTATGTTGACATAAATATACTTGTGGGCAAGAAATATTTTTTGTATCATTTCATCGTTAATTTTTCAAGACATCGAAAACTACAGTAATAATTTTAAGTATTTGTTTTTAATCTTTGACTTTTAAAAAAGAAATATTAGAAAGTAATGTGTCCAAATAACAATTTACTAGAATATTAAGCAAATTTTTGAAATAACCATTTATATAAAATAAATTGAAAAATGGTATATTTCAAATTTTAATAATGTTCGGATATTTATGCCACCTTTCATTCTCTTCAGGTATGTTATTTTTGTCTACATACATGTAGTAATAGTTGTGAAAACATAAATCCCTTTTCTAGTTACGATCTTTATGAAACAGTTGTAAGGTTGTTTGTGGCGATCTTAGAGCTGGTAAGGTATGGCAATCAATTTATAAGTATCAAGGAAGAGTCCACAGACAAGTTTTCACAGAAGATTGGAAAGATGGGCCCAAACTGAAGGACAAATAACAGGAGGCTAAACAATATCAGGGTTACTGTTTGCTCAGTCAGCTGTCCGCCATTGATTTCCCAAATTGAGAGCAACTGATTGTTCAGGCTTCCTTTTTTTTTCTTTTTTTTTTCGTTTCAGAGCTACCCTATGCTTAAAAGTGATTTGGAGGGAAGCAGCCTGTCTCGGAGCAGGAAAAAAAAATAAAGCATAGGAAAACATCCTGATTGAAGGCCTGCCAACTGTTTGAACAAGTTGAAATCAGCAAAGGCGTTCAAACATGTTTTCTACAGCTCGTCCCTTTGCCATCCCCCTGTCTTTCTTACAAGTTTGTTTTGTACACTTCTCTCCGCCTTCTGTAATAATATCGTGAAAGAAATGTCACAAGAAATCAATTCAAGGCGTCACAAAACATAAATTGCACTCTGGATAGTTGTGTTATAGCTTAGCTCAGAATAAAGGAAAGCTCCATATATAGATGAATATATTAATTTGGATGTACAATGAATACAGTACATAAAGGAACATATAAAGTGAGGACGGTTTACTCAATTTTCAATTTAAATTAATTAAAAACAACCTTTTTTTTGCTGTGAGAGACGTAGATAGCACAACATGAGTGTATTGTTTGTTATCGGTTTAAATAAACTAAGAGATATAGCCTTTTAAATAGAAACATTTCATAAAAATGTTGTATGGAACGTACTGAAAGATCAGTATGAATTTATTTTGAAAAATCTTTTTTTTTTTTTTATTTATTTATTGATATTTACAACTGTATAAAAAATACAACAGCTAAATTTGATCATAATGACATAATGATATGATACAGGATGTAGAGAAACTACCTAGTAGTAGAACTATAAAAACAGTTTGAAAAATCTATATCTCAAAAACCATTTGACGAAAAGATTTGTTGCTTTAATTTGAGTGCTGCTAAACATCTGTACGCCAAATGGTTTTTGAGATATAGATTTTTCAAAATAAAGTCACTAACTACTGATCTTTCTGTACGTTCCATACACAATTTTTATGAAATATTGCTATTTAAAAAGCTATATCTCGAGAACTATTGAACGTAAATAGCTCTATTATGGCTTACATTTTAGCAAATTTACTCTACTTTAAATTATGTTCTCGTAGATTTTCTATTGTTCTTGGTAGTTTTAAAGATATAGAGCTCCGAATAAAAAATTAATTATTTTTAACGTTTTGAAATAGCCGACATTTTTATCCCCCCCCCCCCCGACATTTCTAATAACTATAATGAACTTTGAGCCAAATCCGGCCAACTTTAACCTCTGCTTCGTAAATTTTACTACAAATTTTATGGTGTTGATTACTTTTAAATTGTAAAGAATGATAAAAATCAAAACGTTCGATTTAATCATATATGTAATTTAACTATTAAATTCTTCCATATTTATAAATTAATAATACAATTATGCTAATACGAAGTATGAATAGCCATTAAAGAGAATCTTGCAATTATATCTCCTTTCTAACTAATTATGTAAAATGAACTAACTATATAAAATAATGAAAGGGTGTATTATTGTTGGTAATTCAATTCCATTAGGTGTCTTATTTGTAAGTTGCAAAAAAGAGTTAATTACATTGTTACTATATTATTTGTTTTACATTATTTATTTGTACGGTATTTGCTTTCCTCTCTTTTAGATTTATTAGATTTATTATTAGATAGATTAGAGGCCAAAAATGTATTCAATAATAAAATAAAAGTACATGAAATAGATTGAAGGAGATTATTTTAAAATCAATAAGATATGTAGACATTGAACTTTCGTTTCTATTTCGAAATTGCAGGACAAATTATTAAATAAACAAACAAATGGCATCAGGAAAACAAAAACAATAATGATGATGGTAATATTCATGCCCACAGTCTACACGCCATTGAGAAGTTACTTAAGGAAACGCAAAGACCTAGAAAATGTTCCTAGCTTCAACACTAAAGATTGAAATAAAGGAAAAGACTAATTTTATAAATAATCTGATTTTAAAAAAAATTGATAATTAATCTGAAAATGAATTCAAATTATTGGAAATGGCCTTAAATCTAGTCGCGATAATACCGTATATATTCATTGTATACAATATTTATTTATTTTAATTTATATTTATATTTTTTTTTTATTTATGAATTAAGTGACAAGAGTTGTAACATTAAGAGAAAATATAGAAGCAGAAGAAAGCATCCTAGAAAAGATTTATGAATAAAATATAAAGGTGATATAGACATTAAAAAAAAAGACTTATCAATTTTAGTATTACATGTAATTAAAAATATTAATTACCAATTTGGAAACCATTGATTGATCACATGAGAGAATATATATGGACCTGCAGCGGTGGAGGAAGGCGTACAGTGATACCTTACCGGCTTGACAGTCAAGATCTAAAGGTTAATCTAACCTAATAATCAAAATTCCAAGGGGCATCAGGTATGTCCCTTTTTATGCTTTAACGATTAAATTAATATTTAAAACACGAAGTGGAAAATGGAATAATATACAAAATTATTGAAAGTAAATTGTTTTCTATTTGGCAGTAAGGAAGAGAAAAGAAAAACAAAAATAATACTATGATGTTTCTATCATGAAATGTAACAGTTTTAATTAAAATTTTATGTTTTTACATGCAACATTTTTATCCTATCAATCTCCTGTATAAAGGAAACCCCTCATGATGGACACTTTTATTTAGGCTCCGACCAGTAATATACAAATTTAGTGCATTCAGTGCCCTCAATTACGAAAATCCACTTCGGACGCGGACACCAATTTTATTTCCATCTATTAGTTTGTTTGCCTGTTTTTGTTCAGTAGCGCAAAACATCATTGGTAATCAACGCCATTTATACCTTATTTAATTTTGCTTATATTTGTTTAATTTTCTTTCTTTCTTTATTTTTTTTATTATTATTTTATTTATTTATTTTTTCTAATTGTTATTATTATTTTTTACCGTTTAATGTTATATTTTTTATTTTAAAAAATGGAGCAGAAATCCGAAATATTCGCCGACCATCTTTCTACTGTCTTTCAACCCCACACAGATTTAACTGACATACAACACGAAGCTAACGTGCACAAAGTTTTAGATTCTCCTCTTTAATGTCTCTTCCACCAAATGCTTTACTCCTACTGAGGTATCAAGACATTATGAAAATGCCTAAAAAGAAGGCTCCTGGTTACGACCTTATTACTGCTGAGGTACTTCGGAAAAACCAGAAAAGTATTCCTCACAACGCTATCTTACGGATAACTAAATTCCCTATACAATGTAAATACTCCACGATATTAATGATCCATAAACCTAACAAAGACAAACATAGACCCAATTCCTACAAACCTATTAGTCTTCTTCAAGTATGCTCCAAAATTTTTTGAAAAATTATTACATGAACGTATTATAAACATACTAACTGACCAAAACATATTACCCTACCAGCAATTTGGATTTCGCACATTACATTCCACAACACAATAACTACACGGACTTCATTTCTTCTGCTTTTGAACTAAAACAATATGCTTCTGGAGCTTTTTTGGATGTAACTCAGGCGTTTGACAGGGTATGGCACCAAGGGCTTTTTTTTTAAACTTAAGCCAATTCTCCCAAACACCTACTATTTAATTTTACAATAATTTCTTCATGACCATTTCTTTTCTGTCCGACAAAGCTCAGTGATCTCATCAATGAAGCCAATATTTGCAGGTGTCCCTCAAGGTTCTATCCTGGCCCCACTTCTGCACCTCATATTCAAAAACGACTTACCGACAAACAACATACTAACTGCGACGTATGCAGACGACACTGCTATCATTTCGAGAAACACAGACCCTATACAGGCTACACTAACACTACAACAGAGTGTAAACAATATACAGACATGGTGCACACGATGGAAAATTTAGATAATCACGACGTCATAACATGTCACATTTACTCTACGACACAAAATGTAAACTAAAGGGCATGAGTTTACATTGACAATCACCCTATACCACAAACAAACACAGTAACTTAGGACTTCCTTATGACAGAAGGTTGACATCTGTCCCACACGTCAAGACAAAACGTAAAACGCTAAAGTTTTGACTGAGACAATTATATTTTATACTACACAGACGTTCTAAATTATCGCTCAGACAGAAACTTAACGTTTACAATTACTTACTAAAACCCATATTGACTTACACCTGCCAAATTAATGGACCTGCTAAAAATACACAGATTCAGATAATACAAACTTTTCAATCACAATGTTAAAGACTGGCAACGAACTCACCACTCTACGTTTCAAAGGAGACCATTCACACCGACCTACGCATTCCGACTGTAACGGTCCACATCCATATGACTTACATATGGTTTCACAACACTCTACATGGACATTTCAATAAATTTGTACGAATGATGGCAACACATGACATTCCTGACGTAACTCGGCGTAGGCTGAAGAGGAGTTGGATGCGGGACCTCCTCAGGTAATAAAATAATTTAATTAACGTCAGGAGGATGAACCACTGGGTGCTATTTCCCTCATGCCATGCGTGGAAATATCATCTCATTTGCTGGTTGTAAATGTACATTTACAAGTGCAAATGAAAAAATGAAATATTAATTCTATTGTTTTATCATCGTCTCCGAGAGTTTTTGAAATATCTGGGTTTAATCCTAAGCTATTGAGGTGTGCATTTTCATTACTTTATTACTGACATTAAATATTAATCTAAAATTTCACATTGTAGAACTAAATTTTGTTTATCATTTATTTTAGGAAAATGTTATTATATTGTTTTTCACCGAAGTTATTAGAATATTAATTAAAAACTAATTAACTGTAGTTATTTAATTACTGCTCTTTATTTTTTACCTCACATAAACTTAATTTTATTAGACAGTATTGATCGCACTGGGAGACATTTAAGCATTGAGTGTATATATTAAAAAAAAGAAAAGAAATCAGACACCTTTCTCAAAATTTGATATAATACTTTTTAAGATTAGTATAATCTAAAAATCGTATTAAAAATGTTCGTGAGCTGTTCACGTCTTTTCTACGTGTCTTCTGGCCTGATTTTATTAGAACATGGAAATAAGATCACCCCAAACGATATTGGAAACGTTTCGTTACCCCGTCAAGTAATCCTTATCCAGCACCAACCAATTAAAATTCCAGTTTACAAGATTGAAACGGTAGTGGATCCGAGACCTTTTGTAAATATGCTATTCGAGTTCTAATTTACATTAATTTTGTTAAAATCTGTTGTTAACTTATTTTACTTCTATTCATTAATATAAAATATTATTTTATTTTATATTAATCCTTATATTACTCTATTTATTTATTTTGTTTCGTTAGTTTTGTATTTTCTTTTCTATGTATAATTGGTGTGATTGAATATTAACAGCTCTAATGTTGCCCGAAAGTAAAGTAGATGGAATGATTATCTAAAAGATATTATTTAAAAAAATAATAATGCTCCTAAGTCTGATATCTATATTGGTAAGAAATATACTGTAATTATTTTAAAAATTGACATTTTACGAATTTTGTCCTATGACTGTATAAGTATAAAATATTCATTTGTATTATAGACATGATAGCAGCCAGTGGTAACGCGGCAGTCTACCAACCCACAGGTTGTCAGATCAAATCCCCGGTTCCACCCAGGCTTTTTTCAAGCACAAAATAATGCAAACTCACTGACAACCTCCCCCCGGGCATTTGTGAGGCCCGTTAGCCAATGGGTGGCACTCACAAAAAATAGGCGTAGGGGTGACGAACCCACCCTGCGAAAAGAAACACCTCAAGAAACGCGCGATGTATTAATAAATGCATCGTGTAGAAATGCGGTGTGTTTACTAATACTTACCGCGAGGACTTAGGCCTACATGGCCTGTTGCCCATAAAATAATAATTATAGACAAAATTTTAATAACAGCTAAGCAATAACTCTGCTCAATAAATACGATCACATTTAGAAAAGAAAAGGACAAATTGTTTCATAGGTAAAGGCATATAAATATATTTTACTTTATGTACCAAAAAAAAAAAGTCATCCAATTTTTAAACGAAATAATCATTTATTCACACCCTTAGCACATCTCCACCAACGTTCATGTTATTTATATATTAACCAATGTTGATGGATTTAAGGGATGTGAATAAATTATTACTTGTGGTATAAATGGAAGAATATATTCAATGATACATGGATTCGACCTTTTTTCCTTTCCCAGGAATCTTTACTACAATATATTTGAGGATATCTAATTATACCATGTAAATGTTATAAAATTTAGATTAATCAAAATAATTTACTGATACGATATCGGGAGCCTTTTCGTGTTTCTCTAAGTCTATACTAATTGTAATCATTATCAATAATATATCTTCCTATAACAGCTGTAATATCCACTATCTATAATATTTCTCGAAATATAGCAGCTGGTAAGGCAGCATAAAAAGGTTATTTCGATGATTATAGGAATTTCATTAGATTTAAATTAGTTAGCGTTTAATTTAAAACTTAATTAAAGTCTCTTAAATTATGATAGAAGGAAAATTCCAGGAAAAATACAAGGACGAGGGAAATTTTGAATTCTGAAATTTGAAGTTTTTGGCGAAAGTACCCGCTTTGAGGTGCCATGATTCCAAATGATCAAGTCTTGCAAACCTCTATTTTTGAACAGTATACTTAAAAAACGAAAGTTGTACGAAACTGAAATATTTGATATGACATTTTTCGATAAAGTAGACAGACTGGAAGTGTCATTTATCGTATTGATGTTTTTTTTTTGTTTTCTCTTACCCTTGTCGAACAGATCCGCTACCTTGGACAACATATAGACAAACAGTTAACCTGTAATCCTCGCACAAGACTGAAAATACAGGAAACTACAAGTCTATTTCGACTATTACAGCACTTCCTGGACATACGGTCTAAACTTCCAATTCATTACAAAATACTGATCTACATGAATGTAATAAGGCCAATCTGGACATGTGGAGTTGAGCTTTACGGCTCCACTAAACCTTTGAATTCCTCACGTACCCTATCCAAAATCTTTCGTAAAATCCTCAATGCTCCCTACTTTGTCCAAAATAAAATCATACATAAAGCTCTTAATGTTCCTTATTTCACTAGTTTCTAACTTTACATACTCTTCCATTCCAGCCTATCCTCCGTGGAAGAAAAAAGAAGATGGCCACGAGACCTGCTAGTGTAAAAACGCTACCAGTGGGTAATTCTTTGCACAACTGTTTCACTCTATTATAACTGAGATAAAATGTGCTGATAGTATTATAATGTACAGTTGTAAATTTCAATAAATAATTTTTTTTTAAAATGCTTTTTTTTCTCAAAAATAAAATTTCTTAAAATTTTAATTTAATTCGTCATATTAATGTAGAATTGAACGGTCATTATGATCGAGTAGGTCTTAAACTCATTGAATTAGTCAGAATGTGCTTAAATGAAGATTTTCTTTAAAAAATCGTCCTCTAAAGTATCTTAATTTTTTTTATTAGAGATAATTAATCATTAGTAATTTTGTTTTAGTTAAGATAAACGGATATATGAACTACGAAAGGATTTGATAATTAACTTGGAGAGAAGAGCAAAAACAATTTGTTTGATGTTGAAACGTATAACCGGAAATAGGAGTTAGGAATAGAAACGTAGTATATATCGTTGAAAAGCTGAAGATAGTAGAAGAAATAAGATTTAAAACAGGAAGTAAAAGAGAGTAGTGAGGAATGACTGAAACCGCATAAATAAAGGATCTCTTTAACACGAGTTTGACTGGCCGGCGCATGCGCAATTTTTCCGTTTCGCCACTCTATTACTTTTATAACGTCGACGTAGTTATTAAACATTCTACTCTCTCCCCTTTTTCAAATTAACTTGTTTCTTTTTACTATTAGAAGACAATTGTTTATTTTATTTAAGTGTACCAATATCATTATTTTTTGTTATTAATTTTACTTTCCTCTTTTATTAAGAAGCATTATTCTTATCTATTTATTTTATTATTATTATTTTTTCTTTAAATAAGAACATTTTATATAGTTAGGGGGATAGGTGTCATTTGTATGACTATACCCCCTCATAATCAGCTGTTAAAAAAATATATATAATATAAGTTATACAACCATGTAAGGGCCACCAGGCCGATCTGGTATTAAAAAAAAAAAAAAAAAAAAAAAAAAAAAAAAAAGAAAGTTATTAAATAATTACTTATTTTAATTTCACTTAACCTGTATATTTACCTCGCAGTTGATAGGATGACTAAATCCATAATATTATTCTAATTATTGTCAATATAGATTCGCTAACAATTTAGCATTAAATAAGTAGTGAAGAGCACACAGTAAATTTTAGTTAACTGTTATATTTCTATCATATTTTAGCAAATGGAAAACGCTAACATTTTTCAAAGAGAAATATTTTCATTTTTGTTGGACATAGGGTTTTTCGATCTGTCAACTGAAGGGCTTATTTTGAAAATTATTGTGGGGAAATATTGTCACAGTGAATAATATAAATATATCTTATCTGAAACCAGTGATGATTAATTTGATTTTAAAGTATGCGCGTTCTGCGTCAAATGTTTATGATAGCGAATGTAATTCATCACTATATGATTACATAAAATTGAATAGTAGAAACAAAAAATTTTAGATTACTAGAATTGAAGATGAGTTAAGAACAGATACTAAGCCACTTCTTAAAGGTCCTATGAGTTGGCTTTCAAAGTGAACACTGACAAACAATCACTCAATATACGTAACTTAGAAAAGCCACTTATCCACTCCAAGAGAGCAGTGAGGTTACTAAATGTTCAGGCGTGGATAGAAGCTTCACAAGCTCCAAACAGTATTCCTAGAAGACGAATAAAACATTGTTTAAGACTCGATTGAACCCTCCCACCTTTTATGGTACTTTTAAGAATTTTAAAATAAAACTTGCTAACTATGCTACCAACATGAGTTTTATTTTTGTTCTTGTATCATTACTTCAAATTTAATGAATAAACACATTTATTGGCTTTAGTTTTATTTCTATTTTTATAACGGCTTTTGTCATTAGTAATATAAGTATAATAAAATCTATTTTATTTAAGATAATAAAATCGAACAATTATAAATATCATTAGGTATACTAATCATTCTAAAAAATCATAATTATAGTAATCGTACAATAATATTTATCAAAATTATTGAAGTTAAGACATAATAAATAACGGCGATCAAGCACTAAATATTCCACCCACTACATTTTGCTTAAAATATCTGTTGCACAAACAAATCTTTTCTCTCATAAAACTCAATTTTCCGAGTACTTCTCTGTATTTCAGGTCACGAATCACATTAGGACTTTCTGAACTCCCGGAAACCATAAAAAAAGATTCACTTAAATTTTTAAAATATTTTTCTTCGTCGATAAAAATACTTTGATTTTAATTTATTTTTTATATTTGCTATTAACCCTAGCAGCACCAAGGTAGTATTCATTACGGCCTACTCCAA
>NW_027107804.1:127080-142242 GCF_000696795.3 Halyomorpha halys | reverse complement strand
GGTCTTTATGTATGATTTTATTTGTGACAAAGTAAGGAGCATTGAGGATTTTACGAAGGATTTTGGATTGTAAGGATTGAATACGAGACTCTCTGTATATAAGTTATAATCAAGTGTGGCAACACTGTTTAATGGCCATTAATTGTTATTATAAAATTAAAATTCCCTTTGTAATTGTTCTGAAGTGACCTAGTCTATGAAAAATAAACTAATTTTTAATTTTTCATTTCTTAATTTATTAGTAATATTGTTATTTGTCTAAAATTGTTAGAAATCACATGTATAATAAAAGCTGTTTGTGATAGATATTCCTTGAGGATGCCCGAAACGTCAGACTTGGACTTAAAATTTATTTATTTAAACAATAAATAGCACTTTTATTAAGTGGGCTGTCAGAAATTAAGATATAGGAATAAATATACTTATTTCTTTTTACTTAAAAAATTAACTCATCAACTAGTTTTGGGGAAAGCAATGTTGGCTACATCCTCTATCTGAATTTAAACTTGAAGCTAAAGGATGAAAAGTTTTGGAGAGCAGCCGACATTGACCTACCGATAGGAAAATCGAGTAACGGAATAGAAACAATAAATTAAAAGATAATCTGGGATGCCTGAGTTTTAGCGAAGGCAGTAGTCGCTAACAGTAATTGACTCGGTTGAACAAAATAATTCGCGTTGGAGGAGGAGGGAGGGAGCGTTATCTCAACGATAAATAAACGACAGTTTATCGCAAAATAAATTACGCTGGGGTTTCCTTGGTCTGGAATTCGGCAGTGCCCCTACTCGGAGCGTAAATCACCTAGGGCCGGAATCGGGGGCGGCCACCTTATTAGATATTTAGAGACTGTCGCTAATATATTATTGCACTCTCACCCACTTTCTCCCCTCCCCACTCCCACCCCCATTATCATCCTGTCCTCAAAAACTTCAACCTTTTGCCGATTGTCCAGATTGTAGCGATTCCCATATTTTAAGTCTTAAGCAAATAGATTGCTTGTTTCGTTTATAGTCCGCTAACAAGGGAAGGGTACAGTATAAGAGATACCGATTTCAATTAATTTTTTTTTTAGTAATTCTTCATCCAACAATATTGTTTCTTTGTTAGTTTTGAAAGGGCGTTTAACAGCCTGGTCATCAACGCCCATTGGTTGTTGGTTTTGGTAAGGCCTTGTTCCACAGTCACACCTTTGGTATGGTGTACTGATCCACACCAGTGGGACTCATCTCCATGAGATTTGAATATTATCTAGCTAGGCAATTATAATTTGTTTAATAATCATTACGATAGTGGAAAGGATGATGAAAAGCAGATAAGTAACTATTCTAATTTTAAACATAAGGCAAGATAAATAGATAATTTTAATAATTAAAGGCTGATTATTAAGTAAGTCTTATGGATGAATTTAATGACTCTTTCTATTACGCATTCGTCCTTTCCCAACGTCATTGGAACATTTGTTGGTATCCCTAACTGGTTCAGAGTTAATTTGTAGTGATTACATTCTTCAAAGATATGTTTGACGGTTAGATTACTATAACATTTCGAACATTTTGGAGGGGCCTCTCCTGTTATGAGGTGGATGTGTGTCATTCGGGTATGTCCTATTCTGAGTCGGGTGATCACTACTTCTTTGCGGCGTCTAATTCGGAGTGAAGTAATCCAACAACATTGGACACGTGACTAACCTGTGGCTCTTCTAGAGTGTAAAGATTTTGTTTGATCTGCAGTCACTTAAAGCAAATGGGATGTTGTATAAGCTCTATGAATGTTCTTTATGCAAACCAATCTACTCTGCCTGTGATGAATGACGGTTTTTCCATAATTCATTTTAATGTTTAAAATACTTTCGATTCATAGGCTATTAAAGAAATACCATACCTTGATAATAGCTTCTTTATAAAAATTTACAGCAACAAAATGAATAGTTTACTCGATCACGGATTTCATATCATTACAACATTACAATTTTAGGTTAGGTTAATTCAATAAATACATCAAATTTAGTTCCATTTATAAACTAATAAAAATTTAAGGTGTATGAAAACTGTATTAAATATTTAGTTTATTAATTTGGGTATTTCGTAGTAGGAAATTCACACAATACCATAACGGTCATGGATATTACTAATATACCCGTAAATATGATATAAATAAATACAGCTTTGCGGCGAATACGAATAACGTGTAAGGTTGTAGGACTTATTACCGAACCAGTGGTTAAACGTCCGCTGCGTGAGACCGAAACGTAGGTGGGAGGATTGTGTCAAAACTGATTTAGTAGATTTAGAGTTGGACGTCACTGGACGGATGTATATAGAGATCAATTTAAGGAATCAACATTAGCCTTCAGGATCGCTAAACCTTTATTATGAATATTATTAGTTAGAAAAATTTAAATAATTCAAATGCACACAAAAACATGGTACAGATATATTATTTATCCGCAGGGATTTTAGGATTTTTTTTTCTTTTTATTATTATTATGGCTCAAGCCCTGTATGTAGGAATATCAGGATTAATTTCTCGGTGGCACCATGAAAAAAATTTGACTGAATCAGGTAGAAATCGAACCTCCAACCTTCAGAAACACTCCGGATCCACGCCCCAACGACCTCAGTTATCAGATCCTTAACCATTTCGCAGCGTGGTTAAATTACGAATTCTGGTCCAAAAAATGTCATTGTTCTTTTATGTTTGGAAATAGGCATGTAATAAAAAATGTAATAAATCGTGTTTTATATATACCTAGTTAGAGATGCTTAGGGTTTTCCCACTTATTTGTTTCGGACAGCACACTATAAAAAGTCTATATGTTTTGGCTTTATAATCAGTTGTTGGAACAATTTCAATAAAATGTCTTTCTGTCAATTGGAGTGGTGTGGGAGTAGAGGAAGTTCTATCCTACCACCGTCTCCTTCTTAGTTAAAATAATCTTAGAAAACAGAGGAAGCAAAGAATCTAGCCATAGTCCTAGACATATTTGGTAGATTAATCAGTTTGAAGGCCTTACTCTGCCCGTGAGTGACACAAGATAAGCTGAATAGTACTTGACGCCCTGCCCGTGACTGTCACGGGATGAACCGTTCGGTACTTGACGCTCAGCCCGTGACCGTCACGAGATACACCGTCAATGGGTTAAGAAGCTTTTTCGCTTTAGTAATAGTCTCTTAATATCACTATTTTTCTTGATAAACGCAACACTTCATTAAGAGACAACGGGACAGATACTACGAAAGGTGACTGGTTGTTCTACATTACATTATTCTAGTTTTAGGGTATTAGGACTAGAACTGTTAAATAATTTCTAAATCATTTATCCGCTGACTAAAATAAATTTTAACGCTGTGTGAAGACCACCAATCCACGTTATGAACCCGCCTGTTTTCTGATATTAAAATGTTCAGTGTTTTATACTGAAATAGGAACTGAGGATGTTAAACAGATACCCTAGCCGTTACTGAGCTAACTCAAGCCGAAAATTAAAACAAAATTTTACATTTATATTGTAAAATTCATATATTGTTCGCACTTGATAGTTCTGAACAAGCATATCTATCTAATTTTCACGAACTTAAAAAAAAAAATTTGATTTGAAAAAAAAAATAAAAAAAGGTATTTTTAGATCCTAAGCGAAGGCTAATATATTTTGTGAAAGGGAAGCCCTACTCGTGTTGACAGATGTGGAGTGTCCCAACCCTTGAATGTTGCGAACGCCCCTCTCCTCTCCCCCGTTTTCCAACAGTTAATTGGGTTTCAGAATTATTCCTAAGTTTCTTAATTCGTTTCTTTGTTAATGAGTTGAATTAGCAATAAACCAGTGGAGTTTCGCGTCGTTGAATTTAACCGAGCTTTCAAAAGGGTTGCCTTAACAGCTCGATGATCAGTTCCCCCTTTGAACTCGTCACCAGATCTCAAGATGGCAAGAACTCTTAATAATAAGAATAAATTCGTATTGGCTTTCCAATTCGATATAAATTCATTCTATAATGTGTAATTTAGCTTTAAAATTTAGTTCCTAGTTATATATACAAGATACTCAGTTTTTAACAAAGGATCTCATGTTATCATCAATAATAATCCTACAAAAAGTTCAGTTACTAGGAATTTCTTCTTAATTTAATAGGATATAATTTCCAAAATTTAAGCACTTCTTTAATTTCAGTTAACCTGTTAAAGTGATAATAATACTTTTTTTTAAGGCAAAGGAGAAAAATATATGCTGGAGAAAAAAGACATATTATGCATATTAAACCATAGTCATATATATGCAATAGACAAATATATATGAAATAAAACAATAAAGAGACATATATATGCATATAAAACAATAGTCTGTAGTATCACAATTTTGAAGATTTATATTTTGCCTGAATTTCATAAACTTCTCAATTACCAACACCTTAGTACCACCAGTCATTTCGATTCTCACCAGATTTATTTCAATTTTATTGCCATTAATTTTCTCACATCAATATTTTTTTTTGTTCCCAGCTCTCTCTATTGCCAATTTTTATATAACTAACCTTAATCATAAATCTTGGCCCCTTTAACATCGACTAGACATTGCTCAAAAAATTTTTATACTAAACTACCTATCTAGTTGAGTTTTCTCCAGCACACCAATTTAATTTACAAATGAAACGGATAATTTTTTTAACGGCATTAAAGTCAATACTTTTTTTTTTTTTATTTTCAAAAACTTAATTTATTGATAGGTATTACTATCTACCACACTGTTGTTAGCAATAGGTAACAGTGGTGAATAATCACATTCAACCTAAAATAAAATAACATAAAAAAAATCTCTTAAAATATATACAAACAGAAGGATAAAGAAAATGAACAGAATCAAACTATGTGCATGAAAAAATAAATAAAATAATCTCTAGTCACGTTTACATTCTTAAAGACAATATTTACACAATTCGACCTTAGGATCTCCGAGCCCACTCTATCCCCCTAGCGGTAGATCCTGGTAATGAGCCAGTGGAGGCTGAGCAAGTGCGCTAAAGCCGCAAACACTCAACTTGAGTGGAGAATCTGACCATTACCTGAACTCTAATTGCCCATTTTTATTTTACAATAATCAAAGTAAATTCTAACAGGAATTTATACGAAGAACCTTTTTGACACGAAGCGTACAGAAGGCGTAAATTATGAAAAACTACAGATAATTTTTTACGGTTTTAGAAAATTTGCTAACAACCAGTCTGAAAAATCGTATACAATTTCAGAATTCAATTTTTCATATAAATCCACTCTCACAATTTTCTCAACCTATCGAGGATACTAAAGTGACTGCTATGATGATTGCTACCTTTATCGAGTAGATGGGTTTTTGTGGGGAAAATAATTTTTCAACGATTTTATTTTTTTCTGATATCCAACATCGGTTTTACACAAAATAAAAAAAACGTATTAAATGGTTAGTGATTTTAGAAATACATACCTTTAGGAAGCATTGGATCAAAAAAGTGCCAGACATAAAATCGTCTAAGAATGTCATTTGCCATCAGAATCCGTAAATTACCCCATTCCGTTGGAAATTTCATATTTAGGTGCGCATGAAAAATAGACCACAAGCCATTGTTATAATATATTTTTTTTAATCCAAACATTTTTTTTTAAACTAGAAAGATAAATTAAAACGATAACTGATCACATTCATACTGAAATAAAATAAAATAAGAATAAAAATAAATGAAAAAAGTACTTAATAATAAATAAAATCTCTCTCTAAAAATATACAAACTGAAGGATAAAGAAAATTAACATAATCAAAGCATGTACATGAGCAAAAAAAATAATAATAATAAAATCATACTAATAATAAATAATTAAAATAACCACCAGTCACATTTTTCACTCTTATATTGAATATTAACACTATCGACCTGAGGACCCCTGAGCCCACTCTATCCCCCACGTGTGAGGGGTAGAGCAGAGCTCTTTCAGATCCCAGCGCATCCCTCTCGCCGCGACACTGGTAATGAGCAAGTGCGCTAAAGTCACAAACATTCAACTTGAGTGGAGCATCTGACCATTAAGTGGCAAATTACAAATTAAATAAATAAATACGGTGTTCGTTTTCCTATTAACAAAGCTGAGTCAGTTGCGTTATGAAATAGAAATATTGGTGACAATAAGTTTTTTATTTTAATTTTAACAAAAATGGGGTAGAGAACTGACTGATATTGAATTAGGAACGATTGTTCGTCCCTTAGGATGAGTATTCAGGCGGATATTTTAAATCATTCCTTCTCAGTCCCCAGATATCTATTCAATTGGACATCTGAAGGCCAAACGAAACAGTTCTGTTATAAAGCGTAATTATACTTGGAAATTGCTTTTTAAATGGTGGAAAATATGGTATAGAGGTATGCCGAGTGTGGTAACAAATGTTATAGTTTTGATTACTAACAATCAATTTAATTTAATTTTTATTATTTAAAGTCATATCTATACTGGGTGCGTGGTAAGTCCTCAGCAATATTTAAGGCAGATAAAAGAGACCTCAAAAACATTTTTAAAAAAATTCATAGGCAATGGTTTTTAATTTCTTTTATTTATCTAATTTTTTTTTAATAATGCACAATATCTAAAAAACTATTTAGTTTGATGAATTTTAATTCATATTAATTTAAATCTGTACCACTACAACCCATGAAGGGTCAGAGTTGCAGTCCATTGTTAGGAATTACTGTTACTAGGCCAAAGGTTGTGAAGGAGGCGATTTCGTCAGAATCACGCTATATTTTTACCCAATTAAGACTACCCTAAATAACGCTAAATTTTGTTGTGTGTACAATCCTTATATATTCCTGATTTTTGTTTTAATCACCCTCCTACTGGACTACAAATTTTCCACTTTTAGAACGATTTCCTTATTTAACAATTTTTATTTCAATCATCATAAATATAATATAAAATGAAATTGATATGACATATTAATTATAATATTAAAAAAAATGTGTGATGCTCAATCCTATTTTCTCAAAGTCAATGTTTCAGATAAATAATTAAAATGACTAAAATATGCCTTTTAAAAATAACATGTAAAATAAAATATTTCATGCTAAATCAAAATAATACTGTTATTCATTTTATTTAGTGTTAATCCTTAAAATATTGTTTGTATAATACGAAAATTTTAAGATTGATCGCCGTAAATTTTAATTGTTTGACAGCGATAATATAAATTGATAAGGAACCATGAACTTGCCGTTAAGAAAAAAAACAGGAATAATTTCCACTTAAATGAGGGTTTATTTTTGAACCTATAAGATACGAGAGACTATTCCGTATTTCAGACTATATCATTATGTCAATAAATTTATTTATTAAAAATAAACAAATGATTATTCTTATTCTGGTGATCGGGTTGAATATGATGTATCACGGAACGAAAGCCCACGCCACATGCGAATTTTTTTTCTTTTTTGTGGCCTAACAAGGAAAAAAAGACAAAAAAAGGGACCAACATAAGTGATATTTGGTGTGATGATTTGACGGGAATTCAATGAGTGTGTTGTTTTATGGCTACAAGATTTTTGTTTTATACAATATAAACAAATATATTTTAGCCAAAAAAATAAGATAAAATAAATAACAAATTGGCGGAACCATGAAATATTTCGACGAAATAGACGGACATAAAATAAAAAAAAATGTTTTTATTATTATTTATTTATTGCTATTTACAACTTTACATTATAATACATTTAGTAAATTTGATCTGAGTTAAATTGGAGTGTTACAGGCGTTTAGAGAAACTACCCATTGGTAGCACTAAAAAAAAAAAATGTATGTGTCTGATGTTGAAATGCTCGAAAACCTTATGGACTGATAGCTTTACGCAACTTTTATAATTAATATGAGTATACATATTATACAACAAATAAACCTGCACGTATGGGGCAGAATTTTCCACTTTGAACCCGATGCGCAAAAGATGGTTCAACGTGAAACTTAAGTAACTGATAATTTTTTTCTGCTGTTTCGCCTATTTTTTAAACAATTAATCTAAAATTAATTATGTAAATAATTTTCAGAGCTAAATATTTTAATATGAAAACAATACCTTATATTAGATTTTTCTATGCCAAAAAAATAAAGAACGTTCATACAAAAATAATTTTATATTTCATTTATTCATTTTTAAATATAATAAATTTTAGCATAAGAACCTTGTCGTAGTTTATACATGACACATATGATTTAATTGCTATCATATAAACCAAAATTCCTGCAAAATTCATCGATGGTATACCAATATTGTATTATGTCGAGTGTTCGGGTTCAAACGTATAAATCTAATGTTGTGGAGAAGCCTATGGTGTCCTGTGGCGTGTCTCCTGAGCCGGGAGATAACACACGCGATGCACTTGGAACCGCTTCCACATTAAAATAAATTAACCCCATCCAGGTTACGTTGACTATTTCTCTTTCAGCTAAAATATTCTTATTTTGTATTTGTTTATTTACAGAGCAGAAAAACGATGGTATATTGAAACTAAATAAATGAAATCTACCAAATCCTTTTATTGGTTCATTTCAAAATACTGACCAAAGAACCAACATGAAATGTAACAGTTTTTTTGTTGTTTTTTTTTTTTTGATACTTTAAATCTATGCCGAATCTTTGTTTAAGATAAGATATAGCTTATTTTATTATATTATATTATTATTTATTATTTATTATAGCTTTATATAAGCTACATTTTCAAATATTGCTCTATTCTTTAATAGTTTTAGTGGTAAGACCAGCCTGTCTCTTATCATGAGATTTTAGAGGTGTGGAGAGGGAATGTTTCCTTCATATTTTTATTTTACTTTTAGTTTTATGATCACCTTTAACTGTAACGTTGTTGTCAATCACTAACCGATGTCGGTATAAATGAATGTTTGAAGTTTTTTTTTTTAATAACTTTATTGAAATTTACAACTGTTTATTACATAATACATTTAGTAAATATAGTCATAGTTAAAATGGAGTGTTACAGGCGTGTAGAGCAACTACCCATTGTAGCACTCTAATGACATTTTACATTAGTTGGTCTCGTGGTCATCATCTTTTCAGACGCCTAGGAGGATTGTCAGGAATGGAACAGGATGCAAGGTTAGAAACTAGGGGTTTTAAGTGGTTAGAGAGTTTATAATGGAAGGAGTGATATCTGGTTCGGGCTAGATCGGTTACATAGGGAACATTAAGGTCTTTATGTATGATTTTATTTGTGACAAAGTAAGGAGAATTGAGGATTTTACGAAGGATTTTGGATTGTAAGGATTGAATACGAGACTCTCTGTATATAAGTTATAATCAAGTGTGGCCACACTGTTTTATGGCCATTAATTGTTATTATAAAATTAAAATTTCCTTTGTAATTGTTCTGAAGTGACCTAGTCTAAGAATAATAAACTAATTTTCATTTTTCATTGGATTATAAGGATTGAATACGAGAGGAATTCGAGGGTTTAGTGGAGCCCCAAAGCTCAACACCATATGTCCAGATTGGCCTTATTACAGTCATGTAGATCAGTCATTTGTAATGTGTTGGAAGTTTAGAACATTTGACTAATAAGTGCTGTAATATTCGAAATCGACGTGCAGTTTTCTGTCTTTTCAGTCTTGTGTGAGGATTCCAGGTTAATCGTTTGTCCAAATGTAGTCCAAGGTAGCGGATCTGTTCGACAGGGGTAAGATTAACATTATTAAATGAAACTGTAGGGCAGTAGGTAGGTTTACGACGAAGGGTAAAAAAAAAAAAAAATAGAAAATTATCAATGGAGGATATATATAATTTAAATATGGTAAGCCGTACTTTAAATTGACAATAATTAATAAATTAATATATCATAATAGGGCGACCATTTGAGAATCCAAATATGTAAGTATGCTTCATTCAACTTTCCTAAAATGAGACTATTTCCTGAAAATGTTAGGACCATCCCCATAACTATGTGACCACTGGCAGTGATTCAAATATATATATATTTTTAATTTTAGCGATTAGGCTTAGTAAACTAATGGTTTGATGTTTCACTAATGATTCGCTAGTTCCTAATAATTATCTTCATTCGTTCTATTTTCTAACCTATTTACTTAAATATATTAACAAAAAGTCTATTTTCTGTTTTTGGGATTTTTTTTTTTAATATTTTTTAAGGATAGTTCCCGTTAAACTACAAAAATTCAATATGAGCACAAAATTTAGTAAATTTATACTCATTCAAGATTTTTTTTTTTTTTTATGGTGCGATTGATAGCTTCAAAAGTACTAAGTAAAGAGTGAAAAATTAATAAAACGTTTAGGCTTTTCGTCCACCGTTTCATTTATTATCCTCATTTTTTTAAAAATTAATAACATAATATTTTTCACCGTGTAATTTTCTGAATTTTTTTATTTTCAAAAAAAATATGTTAATATTAATTAATTATGTTAATGTTGGTGGCAAAAATTATAATTTTTTATAAACTTATCTGTACCACTACAACCCATGAATTGGTCAGGGATTCAGTACTTGGTAAGGCAGTACTGGTTCTTGAACAACGTTGTGCAAAAAGGTGATTTGTTCATGATTACGCTCAATACGCTTGGAATTAGTAGCTCGACGCCTTTGAGTAACTGAGCTATTCCACTCCTATTTCTACACTTTTATTACGAAGAAAGAATAAAAAATGAATAACCCTTTCTTTGATAGAATTATTTACATTTAACTATATCTCCCCTCCACTGTGTTTTCCAGTCCTTAGTCTATTTGCATTAATAGTGATTATATACAAAAGACCTTCGAAGATTTTTTTTTCACATTTGATATTGCTATGATTGAAACCAGAATGAGAAGAAAAAAATTATTCAAAAACAGCAAAGATGCCCTACCCAACTTCATTGGGTTGCTACATACTTAGTAAAATCTGATCAGACAATTTTTGTTTTAATCTTAGAAGATACAGGCATAACAAGTATATAATAAAATATATTATATAATTATAATAGAATTTTTTTTTCGTTTTGGATCTTTTATCTATTTATTCTTTTTCTCCTTCTTTCTATACTTTAGTAATTTTGTTTTTTAATCCCTGTTTTTGTCTTTTTCTTTCTTTTCTATCCTTTTCCTTTTTTTTTGTCTTCATAACCATCCCTTATTTTAGACTTTCCCCTTATTTTTTCCTCATTATTTTTTCATAAAATAAAAATACAACTAATACTCATTTTAAATAAATAGAATATAAACTCGTAATATATAGGTCAAATAATTGATAAAAATAGTTATAGATAGATATATAAATATACATAAAAAAATAAATAAATAACAAATAAATGTAAAAAAAAAATCATTATTACATTATGTTGAAGCCAACGAGTATAGTTAAGTAAATATGACCATTGGTTCATTTATATAATATTGAATAATTAATATTTCATACATGATTTGTCTTGGAAAATATTTTTAATTTTAATATCGCAATTATCATTCCTGAGAGAAAAGTAAATTTAAAAAATTTCATTTAATAAAATCAATGATATAATTTTTTACTTTTAAAAGTAAAATAAAACATAGTTTTCTGAAACTTTTATTGGTTCCCATCAATAATAACCGTTTCCGTATGATTCTGGTGGAAAAGACATCACAGTTCTAAATGGATCCAGTACCAACACTTCAAGAGTGATGCAAAGATAATGACTTTGGAGTGAAGACCCATGCTTGAAAAAGTAGGCTACGTTAACTCAAGAAATCGACTGCTTTGCTGAAGTATATTCTCATGTCCCCACGAGATTGCTTAATCATTTTTCATTAAGACATCAGTAAAAAATAAATGAATACGTACATACAAAAAAATATGTGTGGGTATAAAAATTAGTACTAATTGTGGAAACAGTAATTCCTTATCGATTACGGAAAAAAATATCTTCGAAATTGTTTACTGGCATCTATGTACTTATGATATTCAAAATAAAATAAAAAAAATTTTAATCAGTGAATTCCTCGTAGATGGTGATTAACGGCCATAATTTAAATTAATGTTTTTTTTTCGTCTGGTAAAAAATTTTTTGTCATTGCTATAAAAATTACGTATCTTCAATAATAATCTTTCAATCTTCGTGTCCACCTTGAAAGGTAGGACTCACAGGGGATTCTGTTTGTCAAGGCTGGAAGGCTAAAGGGCAGATGGTGGGGTGGAATAATGCAAGATCTTTGGCAACGGATGACGGCTGTTATCTATGCAAGAGGAGCTGGTCAAGAGTAGCTTATATTGCACCGATAGAAAAAAAAGGGATCTTCTGAAGACTGGATCAGTTTGGTGAGAAATTTCAGTTTTAATTGGACTGGCGCACAGTGATTTGGGGATGCTTTTTCTGGAATCACTCACTCAGGCCAATAATAATCAGGTGGTTGGAGAATAATGCTTATCTCAACATCACAATAATACCGAAAGTTATTGCAGTAAAGAACATTTTTTTTTTATTCAATACAGACTTCACTGTTATTAAAATATTTGCATAATACTCATTAACAACGTTAATGACGTCTTTTACAATTGAACTTTTTTAATATTCATTTTTTCATTGATAAAGTATAATGATAACCAATCTTCCTTTATTGTTTAGGCAGTCACAGTTCCCCTCTAACCAAATTATGTTGGTTATATGTTATAATGAGATCTATCTTCACTACTAGTCCCCTGACTGGGACAATAGCCCCGAAAATGTTAAATGATGAATTGATATTTGTTAATAAACATAAACGAATAAGAAAATTTTATTCTTACTATACCTTACTAATTAACCTTGGAAATCCTCAGGTCCGATGAACCTAAGTTATAGAATTCTTTTCTTAATTATTTTTTTTTTCATATTTCAATGTTTCCTTTAATTACCAAACAATAACGTTTCGGACGTCTTTTTCCACTTCCTTCAAAAAAATATCTCATGTGCCAGCCTTTTTCCAAGCTTAATGATAACATAAATGCTGAGAAATGTATTTATCTATTGTCGTTGTTGATTGTTGCTTAAAGGCGTAAAACCCTCTGGTCAACACCTATTGCATGATAAAAGTAAAAAAAAATAATAGATAAAATCGAAGAGGAGTTATAATTTAGAAAGAAGGCGATGTTCTTTTAAAAATTCAAACACTAATGTAATTTTAGCTTCCTCATCTATGAGAGCTTTTGATAAATTTGGGGTCAGTCCTATCCTGTTTATTGTTGGCAAATAGTGAGTACATTCTTCAAAAATATGTCTAATCGTGAGAATGGACTGACAATATTTGCATGTTGGAGGTGGCAGTTTTATGATTAGATGAGAGTGCATGAGGAGAGTATGACCTATTCTCAAGCGGGTTAGAGCAACTTCCACCCTGCGGCTGTTGACCATGGTTTTATTGATCGTTTTATTTCTTTTAATTTACTCGGAGAGGTTTCATCCCACATGGCCTGCCATTTTTCGAATATTTGTAATTTAAGGGGTGTACTGAGTTCTGATGGGGTAAGAACGGCGGTGCCTAGGCCAGGGAGCGTGAGTGGCTCTCTAGCAGCTTTGTCTGCGAGCTCGTTACCAACAATGCCAATGTGGCTTGGAGCCCATATGAAATTAAAGGACTTACCTTGTGATAGTTTTAGAAGAAAATATTGAATTCTTATGATGAGTGGATGTTCGGGGTACATGTTTCTCAAACTTTTTAGAGAGCTCAACGAATCTGAGATTATTACAATAGTCTTCTGAGTTATTGAAAAGCAAAAATGGAGGGCTGATGCTATCGCGTGGAGTTTGGCGGTGTATATTGAGCATAACTTATGTAATTTAAACTTGTAGGCATTTATCTATTTTTATGTACGTATCTATATTTTTATGATATTTATCTATTTTTTTGTACAAATGCTCATTTGAAACATATTATATTACTAAACGCCTTGTGGTATAACCCTATACAGGAAAATCTTCTGATGTGACATGTTTAAAATTGAAACGACATATAAAATGAAGTGAGTAAATAGTAGTGAGTGAGTTGATCGGGATTCCAGTATCGATTCATTCTCCGGGCGATTCAGATCAGCTAATAATTACAGGAGGGCCAAATAATAGCTCATGCAAACAATCAGCGCAAACAGTTCACACCGAGCCGTTCTAATTAACCTCTGCGTTCCGGCAATCTGTCGATACAAATTTAGCGTTTTAAACCCTCCTGTATTTGACAGCAAACGAAGGAATATGTTTTTCGCTTTATCGATTTCAGATCTTTTTGTAATTCCCATATTTTCAAATCATGAATAGCTATGTAACTATTATTTTAATTACAAAATTTTGGTCTATTACCTATTATGATCTAAAAATGTAAATGTCCCAATGATATAGCATATGGACTAAGGGCTTGCACCCACTGAAAACGATCAAGCAATATCAGACCGCTATATATTAAAGACTACATCTGACCACTAATCCTTAGCAGTACAAGTGAATAGCGACATGGACTGTAAGACTTTAACTAGAAATCACTTGAAGGCGCTAAAGATCAAGTTAAGAAAACCAGATTAAACTTCAGTAAATTCGAGTAGTGATGCTCGTATAATGGGTTAATCGCTCGCGTTTGTTTCTAGTGAACGCGTTGTTAAAAGTGACTTCTTTTAGGGACATTACAGTATTTAAAAGTAATACATTACATACAAATTTTCATTTTTTTTTTTTAAATTTCAATCGAAAATAATAGTTAATAAACTAAATTGAAGTTAAATAATTATAAAATGCTTAATTGAACAATAATAAAAGTCTGATGATTCATTTAAAATATTTTTTTATATTTACTCAATTAAATTTTATTTATAATAACTTAATATCTTAGACAAAATTATAAACATAAAAAATATTCGAAGCTATTTAGTATCGAAAAATACAAATAATATAGTGAATTTTAACACGTTGAATGCCGGGACCGTAGCATATACGGCCCACGTTCTTTTACCTGGAAAGTGCTCTTCCTAAGAGTGTCCCCTTTTTATGGGCATTTAGTGACATTACTACGTTTACATTTGTATATCAATACGTCCACTACTTTACTATCATTAAAGCAACCGATGAAGTCAGTGACGATTTTACAAAATATCATAGACCTAAGATTAAAACCTAAGGGCATTACTTGTTGAACATAATTTATATATATATA
>NW_027107804.1:126604-127015 GCF_000696795.3 Halyomorpha halys | reverse complement strand
TTCATTACAATTTAACATTCATCATAATCAACCATTCTAATTGTAGGAAGGTTTATTTCATATTTTTAAAAATTAAAAAAAAAAAATCGGAAATAAAAATTATTTTAAACTGGAATTAGTGAATGGCACAAATTCTTCCTTATTAAAATACAATGGTTTATTTCATATCATCAGCAACGTTTCGGGAGATTTCTCCCATCTTCAGGGTGCTAAAAAACAAATTCAACAAAACCATGGATATTATAAATAAATTAGCGTTTTAGTTTTTATGTGGTTTTTATATAATATAGAATTAATTTAGTCAAAGTGTTTATAATTATAAAAGAAAATAATGTTATATAATAAATAGAATAGAAATGTTTTTTTTTTAAAAGTGTTAATTTTAGCTTTTAATGTTCATCTTTGTGATAA
>NW_027107804.1:123401-125310 GCF_000696795.3 Halyomorpha halys | reverse complement strand
TAAATATTTATTTGTATATAATTTTATATGGCATTAAATGTGTATATGATGGATTTTTATATTGCATTATTTTATTTGTTGATTCGAATATAAGTGTATAATCCATTCTATTTGCATAAAATTGAGTTTTGTTTAAATTTTTTTATTATATATTTTTTCAGTATAATGTGTTGTATATAATTGCAAAATATATATCTATATAATGATTTTAATCAATAAAATTATGATTATTAGTGATGATATGTGGTTTTCAATTTTTACCCTAATTATCTAGTTATTACCAATTATAAATGTATTAATTTCACTTTTTTAATTTTAGATTTAAAACATATTCCAATTCAATTTTAAAATTGATTCACATTTTTAGAAGTTTACATTATTTATTTAAAACTGAACTTTTTCAAAAGCCGTATATGGTACGGTGAGTGGCACAGAAGAAGTAATCAGACATTTTTCCTTGCTGTGTGCCAAGTCCGCGACGCATAGGACGCTCCAAAAAAGGATGAATTTCTCATAATTAACTTATATCGTTTTTTTTAGTATATTTTTTCAAAATGATTTCAAAAATGTAAAAAAAGTGCCACTTTTTTTTTGACTGGGGACCCTGGGGCCTGGGGCCCGTTTTGACATAATCTGGCGGCAGTCAAGGTGCTAAGACGGACACTAAAGACGGATTCTCAAAAGTCACGGAGAATTTTCATGTCCCAATTTATATTAAAAACCTTATCTCCAAAAATATAAAAATAAAAAAAACTGGATCTTCTTTGGTTAGGCATTAGTGAAAACCATTACTACGTAATCAACAGATAATCTATCAATATAATATTAATTTCAAGTTTTTGCTCCCATGGTATTTACCAAAAAGACGCTATGAGACAATGTAGTCATTAAAAACCAGGACAATGATAAAATGAACTTTAAAAAATCATTGAAAGTTAAATTACCGTCCAGTATTAATATTAAGAGCTCAGAATGACGATAATTATACATCATTCATATGTTCATACTATAGGTTATTAATTAAACAAAGCCACGAATATGACATTTCAAAATATACTAAATTTTCTTTGTTCTCATTCAGGCCGACTTCTTTGTAAAGACTAAGGATGAAACTGGTGGACAACATTACCTTAAGAATTTCGAGGCTGTCTCAAATAACGGGAGACATCAACTTAACTCTGCTTTTATCCGTACAGGACAATCTTTTTTTTATATCCGGGAGCTATTTGTAGCCGAGGTACTGAAGTATTAGCAAGCTTGTTACTGCATGTGGCGCTGGTTTGAATCCGGTCTGAAGGAGGCATGACTTTTATTCGCGGTCCCATGCGATAAAAACTTGACACTCATCATGGATATAATATGTTGGTAACCTGTAGATAGCCTTTCCCCTCCTTATAACCGAAAAGGCTCGAACGGGGTTGAAATAAAATGTTTTGAAATATCCTACAACTAGTCCTAACACGATAAAAAATTAATTGAAATAATTTTTGTAAGTTTTCAACTAAGTCCTGTATAGAGTAAAAACTATTTTTCCAAGAGATGTGTGAAAAATATCTTTGAAGATATTAATATTGCCATAGGACCAGCCATGATTCGTATTTATAGCAAAAAGCATTGCATTATAATAAATTCATTATGTCTATCAAACAGAAATCTTTCCCGACAGTGTAATACAATCAACATGAATGAATAGTGATTCTTGGAATCCATTTTACTCAAGTGAAGCTTGAAAAGTGTCGGTTGTTAGAGAAACAGCCTTATAGTAATTAATTATCCAAAACCTAACATGAATGACTACTGACTTTTAAGACTGGCAATGTTGTGGGCCATGTTAAATATTAAAACCGATGTGGATATCTTATACAGCTAAAATGTAATTAGAAGTAACCTGTAGAAGTGTTTATATATA
>NW_027107804.1:122315-123177 GCF_000696795.3 Halyomorpha halys | reverse complement strand
TCTACAACATAAATAAACAAAAAGTAAATGTGATGTTAATTATGTTGAAATGGCAGCCTTTTAGTGAAGCTACTCCAATAATAATACTAAACGGTGGTTAGGAAATTTATCATGGAATTAGTTAGCAATCCGACTGGTTCCAGCCAAATCGGCCATATATCCAGATTGATACAACCTATTTTTTATTTTTTTTTCTTATAAATGGTTACAATTGGTATTCCTATAAAGTAGGAGAACATTATTGTATGTATTTCACATAAATACATTTCGTTAAAATTCAGAGTAATAATGACGATTAAGTTTAGTTATGTTTTATCTTATTTTATTACGGGAAAGAATATTTTCCTTAATTTAGGTCTAGTTTATTTTGTTGTACTATCATTATTAATACACTTTCTTAAAATATATATATTTCTTATTATTATTTTTTCATAATTATTATAATCCGGACGTTTTGAGTAACACGTAATAGTGATAATCGAGCACATTCATACAAAAATCGTAATTTAAATGAAAAGAATAAAGACAAAAAAAACAATATAGATGTATATAAACGAATTGATAAATAAAAACAAGATATAGAATCAACATATGAATGTAAATAAATTTGAATAAAATAAAGTATGTTAAAGTAAAATTTCGAACTTGTATAATAATATAATATAAAAACACTAATCACATCTATACTAATATGTACAATTAATATTTTTAATAATTTGTTTTGTACAAATATTCCATTTTTATTTTATAAACATTTTTTTTTTAAATTACCTTATATTTTATCTTTTTATTCTAGCTCTAATGAAGAACGATTTTGTGGGTAGAAACGTCGGCAATCAATAAATAGTTCAAAACTATTTTT
>NW_027107804.1:119679-122190 GCF_000696795.3 Halyomorpha halys | reverse complement strand
CTAATTTATTAACATTCATATCTTGATTCTGTATCTTATTTTTATTTATCTATTTGTTTATGTTCATCCATATTTCTTTTCTCTTTATTTATTTCATTTATATTATGATTGGAGTATGAATGGGTTTATTACTATCACTTGTTACCCATGACGTCCAGATTGTAACTATTTAATATAATGTAATTCTTCTTACAAATATATTTCAACTCAAATATATCTTTCACACGTCTCTTTAAAATAAGTTTTTGCTGTATACAGGAAATTAATCATTTCAATTAATCTTGAATCGTGTTGTGTAGCTGTAGGATATTACATTATTTTTTTTTAAATATAAACTAGTATTACAACATACAAATTAAAAAAAAATATACTGTAAAAAAAGATTATTTCTATCCTATTGTTAAGTTTTAAAAACAAATATATATCTGAAAAATAATCTTCGTTAGAAAATAATTAAATGTCGATTCGGGAACTTATAAATGGAGATTTCATAATAATTATTCTTTTTAATATTAAAAAAATCCATTTGAATGTGAAACATTATCGAAAAAAAACATTCTAGGCAGAGTCAAATGTCAAACAGAACAGTGTCAAGAAAGGTAGTGATGGCTGAGCTGAGAAGTTTACCCTCTTCGGAGTATTAGCTAAGACCTCAATCAAAGCAGAAGCTCTTCTCTGCCCACCTCCCCCTCCATTTACCATCTGACAGGGTTTATTTCTCTCAAATGACTTATAGCAATTTTACTTTACAATTTGACTAAACGGCTTAGTTTTGTACTTTGAAAAGTGTTTAAACATTTTCTTCAGGGGCTAAACAAATAATTATAATCTTAGATCGTGCTTGATAGACCAATCAAGAGCTTCCTGTTCCGCATTTAAAGTTTTAAAGAATAATCAGAAAGTAATTAAATAACTATTATAGATAATAAAATAAATGTGAATGATAAAAATTGATTACAGTAAAATATCGAAGAATTTTTTTTTTCAATTTTATTAATATACAACAGTGTTTGAGCTATAATGATATAAATAATTTTTGAAAAAAATACTAAGTTCCAATGATATTTCTACATTAGGACGTATCAAGGCAATCTTATTTTTTGGCGCCCTGGAGGATTATCAGAAATAGAAGAGGAGGCAGAAGAAGTGAGTTTAGGTGGTAAGGAGTTTAGAAGGGAAAGATTGAAATCTGGTTTGGCCTAGAAATATAGAACTCATTTCTTTATTTGTTTTAATTAATATGAATTGCTAAAATTGTATGTATTTTAATTACTAATATTGTAGAAGAATTGGAATTGAAAGATAGGACAAATATCAATACTATGTTTTGTTTTATTGTTTTAAAACTTACAAATTATCATAAAAATTGTTAAAAATTATAAATCTGTTTCAAGCAATCACGCGCCAACCCTCGGGTTAAATATACTCGGTTGATTTCCCAGAGATTTGAGAAACGCGTGCATTCCAAGAATTGTATTGATAAATCCCAAGTCTTTTACAGACGTAAGGGAATAAATGGGGGTTTATTATTACTTTATAATAGTAATTCGATGTTTGAACTTAGAATAAGGATGTTATTACCACTGAATTATTATTGTAATTTATTAATTGATATTAGAATAGGGATGTTAGCATCACTCTATAATTGTAATTTGTTACCTGATATTCCATCATAAGTCCACCATTCCTCCCAGCTTGCTCGTATTTCTGTAAATAAAAGAATAATATTTGAATTAATATGTTTTTAAAGTTAAATATTTTTATGAAACTATTTATAGAATATGAAAATGTCTGGTCTCAAAAATTACATGTAAAAAAACATGATGTGAAATTTGTGAGAAAAAAACCTGTATAAACAATCACTTAAAACATTTCATTAGATTACTATATATGAATTATGAAATGTTAAACTTGCAAAGTATAGAACAAAACGCAATAGTGTTACAAAAAAAAAATCTTACAATAGTTACTAAAATTGTTACTTATATTTTGCTTATGTAAAAACTATTATTTCGGATTTTAAGCCAAATATTTGCACTTATTGTAATTGAAACCAAATAACTTAAAAAGTATGCGCCTCACAGCATGTCTTACCCTGTCATAAGCCCATAAGATATTATAATAAGCTATTACATCATGCAAAGATGTGATTATAAGATATTATAATAAGCTATTATTTCGGATTTTAAGCTAAATATTCGCACTTATTGTAATTAAAACCAAATAACTTAAAAAGTATGCGCCTCACAGCATGTCTTACCCTGTCATAAAGCCCATAAGATATTATAATAAGCTATTACATCATGCGCTGAGTTTTGGAGCTATTTACTTAGAAGTTAAAAACAAGTGCGAAGATTTCACTTAAAATCCATAATAAAACAAATGATGATTTTGTTTATTTCATTTATTGGATCATAATTAAATTGTTAAAATTTGAACATTAATAAATACTTTTATTCACTAAATTATCAACTAATTTTCCATATATATCGATAAGTAAATTGTAAATAA
>NW_027107804.1:108092-119589 GCF_000696795.3 Halyomorpha halys | reverse complement strand
TTTTATAGGTGTCTCCATAATAATGGCCTAAGGGCCTAAACGTTGGAGAGTTATATAAGAATAAATGTTGAGAGTTAAATTGATCAAAATTGTGTGTATTAATAATAAAATAAACCACTCTCAAACAATCACATAATAAATAATTAATTAAAAAAATTAAGGTAAAATTTCAAGCTTTGATGTCAAATCAGCCTTGACTCTGATACAGTGGCGTGATGAGTAAAGTGATGAGACAAACCGTTAGTGACAGCATAAAAATGTAATATGTCAATGGATACATAGAAGTACAAAATCACGTTTAATCGGAATTTCTCAAATACGGTAACTCCAATAAAAGTCAGATACTCAGTGAAACATTCATAACTGAAAAAAATAAAAATACTGACTGAATGAAACCAATCGAAACAACGAGGTATGTCATAGTAATTGGCAGATATGAAATTCTAGGCAGGAAGATATTTCAGCAATTGATGCAACAGGTCGGTCTCTCCTATTAAAGGTTTGACGAGCCAGTAAAAGCCGCCCATAAATCCAGGCTTAGTAAATTTCCATAAATAACCAAGAGGAGTCGTTTACTACGAAGTCGTTAACAGGAAAACAGAAGCAATCAAATCCACCTTCGATTGCTCTATCTTTTAGTTAGTCAGTTTATTCCAAGAATTAAATCGAAAAAATACTTTTAGAACAAATAAAATATTGAAATAGTGATATGTTTTTTTTATTAAAATGAATCCTTTGAAAAACATATTATTTTATCCATACTTTAATAATTACTATTAATCACAATTCACTCTCGAAATTCATATTGTTTACATATTTGCCTAATTAGAAAAAGATATTACGAATTCAGTACAGTAGTAAATAAGTCTTTATTTTTAAACTTTTTTTTAAAAATATAAATTGTTAATTAATAAAAATGTCTTCCATTTCAAAACCCTAGGAGAATGTTTTTTATTTATTTATTTAATACCAGATCGGCCGGTTGGGCCTTACATGGTTAATTTAAGAGGTACATTTTTTTGAACAATTGATTATAGCGGGGGTACAGTCTTATACAAAAGACACTAACTATATACAATGCTATAAATAGAACAAAAAATTAAGATAAAATAAATAGATTAAAATAACAATGACATTTATAGATGTAACAAAATAATGATTGCTAATAGAAAAAAAAAAGTTTTTTTATTTATTTATTTAATGTGATTTACAACTGTACAAGTAATAAATACAATAAGTAAATATGTTGTATGTTTTATTTACACTTGAAAATCTTGGGAAGGAACCACCCATTGATGGTACTTCAAGCATTAATTTAAATTAGAAGGTCCCGTGGCCATCTTCTTTTCAGACGCCTCGGAGGGTTATCAGGGATTGTTAAGAATGAAAGATTAAGAATTAATGGTTTAGGAGTTTGGAATGAAAAGATGCATATCTGTTTTGGGATTTGAAAATCTGCAACGAATGGGATGTTAAGGTCTTTGTGGATGAGTTTATTTGTAACGTAAGAAGGAGCATGAAGGATTTTGGATCATAAGGATTGGATGCGGGAGGAATTTAATAGCTTGGTATAGCCCCAGAGCTCAATTCCATGTGTCCAAATTGGTCTGATTATCGTAGTGTACTAATTTTTTGTAGCGAATGGGAAGAGCGTTTGTCAAGTAAGTGTTTAAGCAATCGGAATCTACGAGCAATTTCTTGTCGTTTCAGTCTTGTTTGTGGATTTTTGGAAGTCTCTTGTCAAGATGGAGTCCTAAGTATCGAATCTGTTCAACAGGCGTTAGTAGAGTAAAAAGAAAATTTAATTCAAGAAAATGATGCGGAGAAGAAAAAATTAAGATAAAGTGAAATTTTAGAGTGACAATAACAGAACTGATAAATGTAAAATTTATAACAGGATGTCCTGCAGCAGCTTGGGCTTCAGCCTTCAGGTTGTGGTTGGGTTTCCCAGGTTGTAGGTCACTGCTCCTTTAACTGTAGGTAACTGGGAGTGGAACTTCATGAACCTTTTTTTTATGTAATCTTCTATTGCCTCTATTTGTAATTCCCAGTGCAATTGGCTGTTTCTTATAAGCCAAGGCGCATCCACTTCAATTCTTATCATTTTATTTTGAAAATATTATATTTTTTCCTTTTTGTAAAGGATGCCGCTACTCAGACTCCACAGCCATGCAAGGAGAATGTTTGAGGTAATATTTCAAAAAAAGACAGATTTTTTTTGTAATCCTCTGGCATATTTGATGTCTATTTCTTCTATTTTGTTTCACTTAGACACACTAGGGGACATTTTACCGATCTAGCTGGACAAAGCTTCACAATGGAGGTGGGAAAAACTTGCCTAAATTAAAAAAAAAAATGGGATGATAAGATATGACCATAGATAACAGCATTGCACAAAAAGTAATTGTAATTACTCTTAATGCAATTTGAAACTGAGAGAATTTCATACAATTTTGATTAATAAATAAAGATATCTGATGAACATATGTAATTTTAATAATAGTCCGAATTTACAATTACTAATAGAACAAAATAATCGCATTTTCTAATTGCAGTCATTTATAACTACAGCTACGTTTTGCCCTGATAGATGGGCTTCCATGGCCTATTCCTTGGCTTATTTTTTATAAAACATTAAATGAAAACCTTATATTTTGAACATAAATAGGTACAATAAATTTACCCCTACGATTGCCGATTTAATTATTCTCGATGTTAATTTATATTTATTATTGGTATTGTATTATTTTTGGTTATTTATTTTGTTAATTTATTTGTCTGAAATTTGTCTGTTGATGCCTTAATATGTAATCGAAATGGATTTAAATCAGCAGGTATAATACAAAGTCATATACGTTAGAACGGATGGAGCATGTACGTAAAATCAATAACTAATCTCTAACAGAGTTACCCTGGGAGAGAAGGAAAGAAGAAAAACTATGAAAAAAAGAAATAGCCAAATAATGTGATCCTGGGAGTGTTAAATATGTTTATGTTTGGAGAAGTAAATTGGATATTTTTACAATAAAAATTTATTATTCGAGTTTAAAATTACTGCTTATATTTAATAATTATTGTTTGCAATAGGTTGAGCTTTTATTTCTTGTCATTGGATAGTTGTATATCCAATCCAATCATTAACTCTGAAGAAAATATAGCTCTTAGTAACCGATAATCTTGAAGATTTTACATCCAGACTTAAGTTGTGTTTCGATAATTTAAGATATTCTTCAAAAAAGTTTAAGCTTTTAATAATGTTTTTGAAATTATTTTAGGGACTGCGAGAAAGAAAATACATTCAAGGAGAAATCTCTTAGAAATTATTAATAAGAATAATATGCCCAGATTAAACGATTTTTAATAATTTATTTAATGACATTTACAACTGTACATAAAATACAACAAGTGAATTTGAAGGAAGTTCACATGTAAATAAAATGCCCATTGGTAGCACTCTAAAATAATTTTTACAATATAAGGTCTCTTCTTTTCAGGGACCTCGGAGAACTGTCCGGAATGAAAGAGGAACCAAGGTTAGAAACTAATGGGTTTTTGTGGTTAAGGAGTTTATAATGGATGGAATGATATCTGGTTCGGGCTGGATCGGTTACATAGGTAACATTAAGGTCTTTATGGATGATTTTATTTGTGACAAAGACAGGATTTTAGATTGTAAGGATTGGATACGAAAGGAATTCGAAGGTTTAGTCGAACCCCAAAGCTCAAAGCTCAACTCCATATGTCCAGATTGGCCTTCTTACAGCCATGTAGATCAGTCTTTTGCAATGAGTTGGAAGTTTTGACCGTTTGTCTAGTAAGTGCTGTAATAGTCGAAATCGACGTGCAGTTTCCTGTCTTTTCAGTTTTGTGTGAGGATTCTAGGTTAGTCGTTTGTCAAGATGTAGTCCAAGATAATGATTTGTTCTACCGGGGTAAGAGCCACATTATTAAAGTATACATTAGGACTGTCAGCAGGTTTTCGAAGAAGAGTAAAGGTGATTTGATGGGATTTATTTTTATCCTCTAATTTCGGCACCATTCTTCGATGACTGTGGTATGAGATGCAATCAAAGGCTTATTATAACTGTGAGCACACATGTGCCATCGGCATACGTGGTGAGGATATTGTTAGGATTGGTTGGGATGTCAGCTATATAGAAAGTCTAGAGGATGGGACTGAGGATACTACCTTGAGGAACACCAGCGGACTGAGTTTAAACGAAAAATTCGAATCACTTAATACAGTTTTAGGAAGAATATACATTGTTTTTTTTCAACTTTTTATTCGAATTAATTGATTTTTTGACTTGGTTTAAAGTATGATTGTAAGGTGATCTTGTACATAATGAGTAAAACTTTGCTAAGCATGATGAGGTGTATGAAGATAGCATAGCAGATGCGAATAGGAAGTAGAGCTTCATGAGGGTTGTCTATGTTGATAGATTTAGTGACTTTTAGTCAACTAATAATATAAGTCTCTAAGGGTATCAACTTAAACAGCCCTGATGAAACTCTACAAAGTGAGTTCAAATGTCAGAAAATAAATAGTTGTTAACTATTTTTGTTATTTTTTAATCACAATCATCTTCTTCATTATTGAAATTATACATTCAATTATTTATGTATAAATGTTTTTTTTCTACTACTAGTATTTGATATCTTCATCTTATTTCCTAATAAAGAAATTGTACAGGGATAAGCTATGTTTCAGTCTAAGAGGCCTCGAGCTACCCCACAAGACAAACAGTTGAAATTTATTCATGCGGATTAAGCTCATGTAAAAATTATGCGTGGTGCTGAAGAGTGCCTGATGCGGAGGGGATGGGGGTGGGTGGAAAATCAGCGCTTACATATTCGCAAGCTTCGGCTTTTCGAAGGCTACTTTAAATAAATTATAATTACAAAGGTAAAAATAGCTTCAGCGAAATTTAAAATTTATAATTCTCCCTGTAATTTTTTCTGACTGGGAAGACTGCAGTAATAAAAAGGGTTGAAAATTCGGAAAAAATTTTGTCATATAAAAATAGAAATCTGTCTATTTAACAGTTATCATTACCACGTATTGAATAATGATGCTGCTTAAAAAACAATTTAAATATATAGGAATATTAATTATATAGGGAAAAAACGTGTTGTTATATATACAAAAAATATCACTTATTTCAAATGCTTAATTTTTCTAATAAAATAAATATTCTTCAAGATTTTAGTTCCAATCCATTTATATCATAAATTTTTCAAAGTAGTAATTTCTGAGAAAAAAACATGATTACTGTTTTTTAAAGATAATAATATTTTAATTTATGGTATTAGTTTTCTTAATTATACAGAATGTTTATTAAAAAGTTTTAATTTAAAAAAATTATATATTATGTTATTAAAAATAGTTAACGGTATTTAACCGATAAACGATATCCAATTTTTTAATGAAATGTGTATGAAGTTTTAAGAGTGTATTTTGTTGCCCGTAAATTGCTACATTGATGAATGAATAACCTCTAGTAGGGTGGTGTATATTATTATTTTTGAATATAATAAATTTCATTTCCAAAGGTGGGCCTCTTTTATAAAATATAAAAAAATTGATATTGTTAATACGAATAATTAAAAAAAAAACTTTAAAATGAAAGGCTGTATATATCAATAAAGCATATTGTATTAAATAATTATTTAACCTAAAATAACTAAATTAATAGGACCCTCTTACCAACTTATACCAGTTATAGATTAAAAAACAACATAACAACGAAAATAACGTTAGTTTTTTTAAAAAAATATAGACATTAAAATTGCCAATAAATTCAAACTTAAAATACAATCATATAACATACATACATAATCTAAGATCCCCGTTACCACATAGTGTATGGTTCCTGTTAATATAGCTGGCTCCAATTGTTCACCACTAATCTTCACTCTTACCAGTTTAGGTTTCTTCTGTGGGAGGCTTTCTGGACGTTCTGCTCCTTGGTGATTCTGGGCCTACCTCTAGGCAGCGTCCCATCTAGCTTGGCCTCGTAGACCTTTCTGGCAGGATGATGGTTTGGTATTCCAAGATGGCCAAACCAACATAGTGGTGTTTTTTTTAGTGGTATGTATACCGTTCACCCCGAGACTGGTTCTTATTATGGTATTCCTTACCCTATCCCGCCTGGATCTGCCTTCCACCTACCTCAGATACCCCATTTCCATTGCATGGATTTGTCATTTATGTTTTTTGGTACTTTCCAGGAATCAGATGAGTATATCAACAGTGATACAAATGTGGACATGTACACTCCGATTTTGGTAAATCACCTCTTTTCTGTTTAAGAAGGTTTTATTAAAGGTCCAAAAATATCGGCCGCAGCATAACACGTACCTGGATTTCTAAGTCTTTGTACTCGTGTAGATGGGCCCCAAGGGCGCCATTTTTAGCTGAGGGAGTTGAAGTGTGAATTTCGATTTGTGACTGCTGAGGCGCCGGTCCGAATCCGTCCTCGGAGGTTGACTATTTTGTTGCGGTGGGTCTTAGAAAAAAAAAACTCTCCCCCCCCCCTCGCAATGGCAACGTCTTGTTTTTTGTTTATTAAGAATTGCTATGTATCGAGGTTTTAACATTCAAACAACAATATGGTAAATGCTGTTATATGATTTCGATATTTGCGAGGACACCTGTTCCCCCGGATACCCCTGTCAACACACACAGGGGCACCTGTGTTTGTGTACCACACTTGGTCTTGGGTGTCAGAGCTTTTTACACACAAGGAGAGAAGCCAATTAAGCAGGTAGAAGCCCTTCCTAGAACTTTCCCACCCCCACTCGGGCCTAGGGGAGACGCTCACCAAGGGGGCGTTTTGTCACCTATGGGCAATGGGGAATTAGGTAACAGCTCTAAGGGGAAGTGGGAGAAAAGGGCAGAACAAGACCGTGAAAAAAAAAATTGAAGACGAAGACTCAGAAGTAAGAAGACGGGCTAGAGAAGAGGTCCTGAGAAGGACTCTTTAGAAATGGAACTCCATGGCTACGACAAAACCTCAGGACATGAATCATCCGTATCAGAAGCTATTTAGATACACTAGGTAACAATTTATAATGTAGACAAGATTTTATGGCAAACCAATTATCTGGATCATTTCAATCATTTTATAAATTCCTTTTATGGCAATCACATAATAAATGTAAATAAATGTTTCGTTCCTCGATATAGTTTATATACTATTATATTACCCAATACCACCTCTTATTATATTCTATATATTCAATGATAACAATAAATGTATTCAAACAATAAAGGTATATAAATATAAAGATATTTAATTTGCCTTCAGCAATTATCCTGGCATCCCGACTAAATCCCGAGACAGTACATAGCACAATATTGTAATACTCACTAATAAACCAGTTTGAATCTTGTTTACCATAATAATATTTATTTTTTTTCCTCTATGGTGATATCTAATAAAAAAACATCTACGCTAATAATAAAAAGCAAATCCCTCCATCGATGCGGAAGGGTCTCAGGCGATGTGACGGCACTTGGTTTTCCCAATTAATTCAGTCACATCATCCGTAGAGGTTATTGCATATACTTCATTTTTGCAATAGTTTATTTCTGCAGGCTTCTTGCTTTCGATCGTTCCATTTTTTTCTCTAGAATCAACCAGCCCGTTATCTCTTAAATTCTTGAAAAAAAAATGTGAATTTGCACAGGGAGTAATCTTAAAAACTTATGACCGCTATGAGAGTGGACAGGAGTTTCTTATGTTAACCTTAAGTAATCTCAGACCATTTAGACAAAATATAATGTTAATTATTAAACTGTAAATTTCTTAAAATTTGTACTTTTTTAAACACTTAATTCAGGTTCAAATAAGCACCCTGTAGCACAATTTTCATTTTAAGTCCATTAGTTACCAAGGCCAGTAATTATATGTAAAGTAACTTGTGACTTAAAAGTCCCTAAAGGATTTATTATACAATTTTTTAAATTGTGATTTGAAATATAAAAGAATTTTATTAAAACATTCAGTGCATGTTTTCATAACATGAAAGGTAGATAAAGTATTTTTGTTTATTACATTATTTTTATTATTCAAAAATTAAATTACATCTATCACTACAATTGATGTTATTAAAAAAAAATGTATTTTCAATTACGCCAAGGAATGAGTTACACTTTGAATAGGTTCTTGACTCTATCATAAAAGTACACATTTATCATTTTTTTTTCTAATGTGATAAATCTTAGCCAGTGGCACCCATTGTTCTTTAAAAACGTATTTCTTTAACTACAGATGTAGAAATTATGAATTAATTGAACTCAATAAATAAATTTATTGTGAAGTAAAAAAATAATTAACCCTATTATATTGTAAAATACAGACTGCGTGCATTACGTATCATAAAATCCACGTAAGACCTAATAAGGTAGAAAGTCCAACAATGAATTAGTATATAATTATAAAATATGGGCTAATAAATTCGTAATAATATCAAATTTTATATTAGATTTAATTATTAGATTTTATTTTTTTTGGGGGGGGGGCGGTACCTATGGAACTCCAAGGACCTGAGTTCGAATCCGGCTGGACAGAAAATTGTTTTCTATTACACTGTAGCCGTGAGTCAACTCCTGTGGGTTCCCTGGGAGGCCTCATGGGCCTTCTAAATTGGGTACCCTTAATTGGGTAAAAATCTGGCGGTCGAGCGTGATTCTGACCAAATCACCTCCTTGCACGACCGTTGGTCTAGTAACAGTACTTCTTTACAAAGTACTGAACCCTTCATAGGTTGTAGCAATACAAATTTTATTATTATGTTTTTTAATTTCAAAACTTTATTTATTGATGGATATTATAATCTGCCACAACGTTCTTGGGCAAGAGATAATAGTGATAATATTCATGCTAAAATTTAAAAAAAAATCATAACATGTTAATAAAAATAAATAAATAAATGAAAAAATATATATAAATATCATACTATGTACCTGAAGAAAAAAAAAATAATAATCATAAACATAAATAAATAAAATTAAAATAATTACTAGTCACTTTTAAACTGTATGTACAATATTTACACTATCGACCTGAGGATCTCCAAGCCCACTCTATCCCCCACGTGTGAGGAGTAGAACAAATCTCTTTGAGATCACAGCGCGTCCATACCGCGCCAGTAATAGTAATAACTAAAAATTATGACTAACTACCATGCAAAACAAATAAGTATTATACATAAACAAACAAATACACTGAAACTTTTCAATTTTCTGGACAGCCATCTTGGCCATATATCACCTTGTAATCTTAAACTTGGCAAGTTTCTAAAAAGTTGTAAGCTTATTATGTCATAAGGCAAAAGAAGAACTAACTTTATAGAAATGGAGTATTAAGTCCAAATGGGTTTCAAAGCGTTTAAATTAATACAATGCCATGAGGAAACTGACGAAAGTTGCAAGTCCTGTTCGTAAATTAAGGATTAAGTAACAATGTCAATCGAGAATGAAGCACATTTAAAATAAAACATACCATTAGTATAAGTAAATAACTAATAAAATGATACAATGAACAGTATTTTAAAGTGACAATAGTGTCTTTGAAACATAAGAGGTAATGAATTATACGAGGCTAAAATAATAAGTCAATTATTATCCGTAATATAGTTATAAATTTTTAATGTAATCAAAAAGGAAACTTACAAGTACATCATTTTTCGACATACTCCCCGTGTTTTCAACGCAGTTGGTCCATCGTTGTACAAGGCATCATGATGCCCTCATAAAAAAATTTCGGTTGAGCTGCGAGCCAGGAATGTATCGTTTCTTTCATTGCTTCGTCCGAGGAAAATCGACGGCCTCTTAATGCCTCTTTGAGTGGGCCAAACAAGTAATAGTCAGAAGGGACAAGATCGTGACTATATGGAGGATGAGTTAGTACTTCAAAATTGAATTGATCACCAAATCACCTCCTTGCACAACCGTTGATCTAGTAACCGTACTTCCTTAAAAAGTACTGCACCTCCATGGGTTGTAGTGGTATAGATTTTTTTTTAATTGTCAATGCCCGTCCACATACTGCTGAAACGCTCCAGAAAATTAATTTTGAAGTACTGGCTCATCATCCGTCATTGAAGCTTATTATTGGCTATTCATATGACGGATTCACGAATGTTGCAAAAATTCACTAAAGTATCTGTTTCATTAAAAGATGCACCGGCATTTTGAGATATTGAATCTTGCAGTGGATGGTGGATGATTATGGATTTGATGAAGTCATCTATCAATTCCACATGTAGATTGCGATTTAGTTACTTATCTCAAATCGATGAGCGTCTACTGCGATTCTTAAGTTATTTTAGGTTTTTACTGTTTCTTATAGGATAGTGTACCACATAATTCACAACTATACATCAGTAAAGACCTGAATATTGTTTTACAAAACTGGAGGATTAAAATAAATTCCAATAAATCCCATTTGATCAAATTTACACTTCGTCGTAAAGTTCTTAGCTTCCAACTAATTACAAAAGACACATTTCTCTGACTATAATAAGGGCTATATAGATGTACAGAATTGAGCTGTGGTGTTCTACCAAACCATCGTATCCTTATAATCCAAAACCCTTCCTATATACTTATAGCTTCTTACTTTGTTAATCAAGTCATCCAACAGGACCTTAATGTTCTATGTTTTGCCAATTTTGGCCAGAACCAGATATATTGAGAAACCCAAACCCACTTGTCTGTAGCCTGGCTTCTCCTTTATTACCTGATAATCCTCTTAAAAAGAAGATAACCTCAAGATCTTCTCCTCTAGAAATGTTGAAAAGGGATTCATGTAATGAGTAGATTCTCCACATGTTTCTATCGTGTCATTTTAAATCTAAACGTAAATTTACTAGTTGTATATAATTTTATAGAGTTGTAAATAACAATAAATAAGATGATAAAAAAATTGTTTTAGGACTATGAATTGTTATGTCTAGTTTTAATATGGATTTTCTGTTGACAAGGTCATAGAGCTTTGCCAACCTTTTATAAATTAGTTTACTATTTATCTGATGTTGCAGATAAGGCAAAAAAACTAAATAAACCCAAAGAAATCTTACATCTTTTTTAGGAGTATTTCATTGATTTTTTTTTTTTAAGTTTGAGGAACAGTTCAGGAGGATCTGATGAGCTTTCAATAGTAAATACGTTTCAAGTACATTTTCGAATGTTGAGACTGATCATTAATTTATTTATATATTGTTCTATATCATTGAGATGCGTCGTTAGTGTATTTCTAGATATTATTGTTTCTGATTAAAGAACATATTACAATTAAAGAAGACAAGAACAAGTTTCACCAATCCGGCATCATCAGGACAAAAAAGATCACATAATTGCTGACCAAAGACGATACAACTCACTTCAACAGTCTAACTATTAAAAGTCACTCCAAGACAGATCGATACACGATCATGTGAATATTACAATTTCAAGAGAACTATACCTGTTCTATTACTCATATATATA
>NW_027107804.1:98622-108017 GCF_000696795.3 Halyomorpha halys | reverse complement strand
ATATTATATGAGTATTCCTTCGTTTCGACATTTACAATAAAAATTAAATGAAAATATAAAATATGGCATAAATAATTATACAGAGGAGGGTAAGAGTGTGTGTAATGAACTAGGAGATGAAAGATTGGCGACTGCTACTGGCAGCATCCGCTTTCTTTAGTGCCACTTCTTCTCCTTCTGAAATATTTATGTTTTTCTAACAGACTCTTGGGTTGGGAACATTAACACTTTACCCCGCTGAACCGACCGCCTAACATCCGGCCGGCTAATCATTCATAAATGAATTTATATATGGATGTTAACATATATGTTTAAATGTATATTAGATCTGAGGACATCAGTATTTGTGGAAATTGAAACTGGTTAAAAAAATAAGGAAGGTAATAAGTAAAAACTTTATTATGATTAATAAATTTATTATCATTATTCTTAAATTTATTAATTATATATCCTTAAATTTATTATCATTCTTCTATTTTGTAAATTTTGTTTTTATCTCATTAATAAAATAGAAAATGAGAACATTATGCAGAAAAAGTTAAACATTGTATAAATGGAAACCTGGGTGTAATGTGAGGGTACGTTCAGAACCTTCGTTATATCAAGGAATTCCTAATATAGATGTTTGGATTGCAAAATATTCGTTATATTGAGGTTCACGCACTTATTTAACTAACTCAAACCCACGCAAGGTTAGCAATGCTATATCCTATCCTAAATAAAAAATTAAAATTAAAATTAGAAACAGTTATTCTTATTTTAAAAACAATTCTCGGGCCACTGCTGATGTATGGCAGTGAAGTCTGGTGAGCGGCAACCTTTACGAAAAGAAATAAATTACAATATTTTCAAAATAAAGTCATACGAATTGCAGTGGATGCTCCTTGGTTTGTAAGAAACAGCCAATTGCATAGGTAATTACAAATAGAGACAATAAAAGATTGTCGTTAGTGTATTTACTAACACATCATTTATTTTGTTTGATTTCACGTAAAAAAAAAGTTCATGAAGTTCCACCCCCCCCCCCCCCAGTAACCTACAGTTAAAGGAGCAGTGACCTACAACTTAAGAAGTTGAAACCAATACTGCTGCAGGAAATCCTATTATGCATTCTATATTTATCAGTTCTGTTATTGTCACTCTAAAATTTTATTTTATCTTAATTTCTTTCTGTTTCTCCATATTTGTTTTTTAAATTCACTTTCATTTTCTTTTCTATTATTGACTTCTAATGGAATTAATTTTGTTAAATCCATAAATGTGATTGTTTTTGTCATTAACATTACTTTTATCCTTTAATTTGAATTATTATTTTAATCTATTTATTTATTTATTTTTATTTTGTTTTATTTATAACATTGTATACAGTTAGGGGTTTCTTTTTTATGAGACTATAACCCCTCCCCCCATAAACAATTGTAAATAAAAGATAAAAAAAAGTACCTCTTACATTAACCATTAACCCCTCCAGGACTATCTTTTATTAAATAAATAAATAAAACGCATTTATTTATTAATGTCTATAAAATGGTATAGAATTTACCTTTGTAAAAACGACTAATGTGCGTTATATAAAATAATGAATATATCTTAATTGAAAAATCGATGGCTTATTTATGTTGCCATTAACATAATGAAAAATAAGAATATAACGATCTGTAACGAAATATTACGAATTTTTCTCTCAGAAAAAATGATAAACATTGTGTAACTGTGTGCGTTTAGAGAAAAGGATCTTTATGTAGTGTACATTCTTTGTGCCTACCTAAGAGCAATGAATGACTATAACATTCAGTTTCGTCTATTGTTGTAAAGTAATATAATTAGTTTTGTTTGTAATTGAAGTGCGTTGTACTCGTTGGCTGCTACAAATGGCATACGGAAACATTGTGCATTAAGCATTGAGTTAGAAGAGCATATTACTTAAGTTTATGATAATATTTTATACTTAATTTCAGTATGTAACTAGTGCTCAGTAATTAATTTAGTAACGTTAGTCTATGATACTGCTGGTTTTTTAGTCTTGCTAAATGAGACTACATTTCCACTAACATTATGAAAAATACAATCAAAGGTTCTATCTTTAAATTAAGACTTCTAAATATTGTATATAGGAGTGTAAATGTGACTAGAGATTCTTTTATTTTTATCATTATTTTATTTTATTTATTTATTTTTTCATGCACAAAGTTTGATTATGTTTATTTTCTTTATCCTTCTGTTTGTATATATTTTAAGTGAGATTTTATCTATTTTTATGTAATTTTATTTTCCATTTATTTTTCATTCTTATTTTACTTTAGTAACAATGTGATCATTCACCACTATTAACTATTGCCCACAACGGTGTGGCAGAATGTACTTTCTATCAATCAATAAAGTTTAAAAAAATAAAAAATATTCAATTGATTTATTTACTTAACAGGTGTAAATTTTATATCTTAATCATTTCAGTCAAAAAGGTAATTGAATTAAAAATATTATACCACCTTAAATCTGTTTTCCCACTGAATTTAGGACCCACTGAAAGGTTTTTTTTAATAATTTATTTATTGTTATTTACAACTGTATAAAAATATATACAACGAGTAAATTTGCTGTAGGTGACAGTGACATAATACAGACATGTGGAGAATCTACCTTCATTCATAGAACTCCAACCACCGAAAGGTAAACTCCTTTTCCAATCCAGCCCTCTCGAACCTTTTTGAGTGGGCCACACTCAGCAACATGAATCTTTTGACATCAATGCAGCAGTTTGGCGTTCATAATCAATTCATATACCATACATACATTTAAAATGAACAGATACTGAAAAATCTAAAAATATCTTAAAGTTACAACCTTTTTTTTTTTTATAATTTATTTATTGTTATTTACAACTGTATACACATATATAAAACAAGTAAATTTGCTGTAGGTGACATAGTTACACGATACAAACATGTGGAGAATCTACCCACTAATAGAACTCCAATAACATTTCTAGAGGAGAATATCTCGAGGCCATCTTCTTTTCAGACGCCTAGGAGAATTATTAGGTAATGAAGGAGAAGCCAGGTTAGAAACAAGTGGATTTAGTTGATTGAGAAATTTATTATGGAAGGAATGGTATCTGGTTCTGGCCAAATCGGCAACATATGGAACATTGAGGTCGTGATGGATGATTTGATTTGGGACAAAGTAAGGAGCATTAAGGATTTTACGAAGGATTTTTGACAGTAAGGATTGGATTCGAGAGGAATTCAATGGTTTAGTGGAGCCCCAAAGCTCAACTCAGTATGTCCAGATAGGCCTCATAATAGTCATGTTGATTAGTCTTTTGTAATTGATTGGCAATTTAGACCGTTTGCCTAGTAAATGTTGTATTAGTATAGTTACAAACTTAAATCGCGTTTTTAATAATAATCGATAGTTGTTTTTAAGCATTCGAGACAATGAACTGAGGATCCTGTTGTTAGGACTGTTGTCAGTAGGACTGTTGAGGATACTGTTGTCAACAAAGGGTGGATGAAAAACCCCCTGGAACGGTGATGGTTGAGCGGGCGGTCCGGTAACAAGAAGACATATGGGTATAAGATGTAGTGTATTAGATAGAAGAAATGTCCCCGACAGGAAGGGCAAGGAGAGATATGCCCCAATAGGGCTCTCTAGGGAAGAAAATCTGGCTACTTGAAGGGCCACTTACCTCAACCCCCTATCTCATTATTCACTACCACCGCCGATTCCGCTTAGGCGAGTCTGCTATTTTTACACAATCTCTTCCCCGTTACCTATAAAGAATTGCTATTGGATTTTATAAAGACCATAGAAGATGTATGTGTTAAAAATTACGAAGAATACACAACCGAAAAAGGATGTTGCTATGGATGTAGGGAGGGTTTAACTTAAGGGAGGGTTTAACCCTCTCAATAATTTGAAAACCCAAAAAGTCAAAAGTGTTAATTTGAAATTCGAGAACCTACATCAAACTGATAAAAATGAGCAAAAATTTAACTCATTTTATTATTAATATTTACAACTGTACTAAAGTAAATGTTATGTTAGTTATATAATGGCATGGTACAGGCATGTAGAGAATCAACTCATAGATAGGACTCCAATCACATTTCTAGAGGAGAAGATCTCGAGGTTATCTTCTTTTCAAACGCCTAGGAGGATCATAAGGTAATAAAGAAGAGGCCAGGTTAGAAACAAATGTGTTTGAGTGTTAGGAAGTTAGAAAGTTTTACATGGAAGGATCGATATCTGGCTCTGGCTAAAATTGACAACAAATAAAACATTGTGATCCTAATGGATAAATTGATTTATAACAAAGTAAGGATTGTGGATTATAAGGATTGGATACGTGAGGATTTCGATGGCTTAGTGGAGCACCAAAGCTCAATTCCGTCAGTGCAGATAGACCTTATTATAGTAACATAAATGAGCCTTTCATAATTAGTTGAAAGTTTGAACTATTTGTTTAAAAGGTGTGTTATAATAGTCGAAATCGGCGGAAAATTTCCATTCCCTGCAGTCTTTGCTTTTATTATCTTTAATAAATTTATTATTTGTTTCATAGTTTGTTTATGAAAAAAATTAGAAAATTATACAGAAGTACGGCATTGTATAAAGAGGAAACTGGGTGTAATGTGACTGTACGTTTAAAAAAATCATCATGTTAAGGGATTCGAATTAAACGAATTGTATGGATTTTAAACTTACCAAAATGACTAATGTTTGTGCAGCAGATATCAATAGTTTCCTAGTCTTGCAAAGTAAACTTTCTGCTTACCATAAACATATTGATGGCTTACTTTGCATTTATGTTAAGTACATTTCCACTAGCTTTATGAAAAATACAATTAAAGGTCCCCATCTTCAGAAAAATTAGTTAAAGAATTGTAATTTCCCTGAAATTGAGAACCTTTAATTGTATTTTTCGTTAAGCTTGTAAGAATGTATTTAACCCGTCATCGGTCGCGAGGTTGATTTTTACACGGATGGCCGCGAGCGAGAGACTTTTTTTTTTTTTAGACTAACCTTTCTTCTTATTTTATTCTGGACAATCCTCCGAGGTGTCTGAAAAGAAGATGGCCTCGAGACCTTATATTGTAAAAATATTTTTAGAGTTGTATATTTTAGCGCACTTGCTCAGCCTCCACTGGCTCACTACCAGTGATGTGGCGAGAGGGATCTTTTGAGCTCTGCTCTACCCCTCACACGTGGGAGATAAAGCGGGCTCAGGGATCCTCAGGTCAATTGTGTAAATATTGTATATAGGAGTGTAAATGTAACTAGAGATTATATTATGTTATTTTATTTTTTTCATACACATAGTTTCATTATGTTTATTTTGTTTATCCTTCTGTTTGTATATATTTTAAGAGAGATTTTTTTTTCATTCATTAATTTATTTTATTATTACTATTACCTATTGCCCAGAACTGTGTGGCAGATTGTAATATCTACCAATAAAAAAAGTATTTTAATAAAAAAAAAAAAAAAAAAAAAGAGTTGTAAATATCAATAAATAATTTTTTTTTTTTTTAATTTTTCTTTTATTTCTTTATATTTATTATTTTGTAATCATTTAATATATATCGCTGTAAATGATGTGAACAAGATGATGTGAATGTTTTCATTTATTCCTATTACTAATATTTGAAAATATATGAAGGATACAACACTGCATGATAAAATAAAAAATATTAACACGAGACGCCCTTGAACATTATTAGTTCATGAAATTTCCTTTTACCACAAAATATTAAACCACAGGGATGGCAACTTTTGTAATGATCATTTATAAACTACCCTCTCCCCCAAACCCAACATTACAACTGATCATATAACGGCCAATGCGGGAGGGTTCATGAACCGAAGGAGAGAGAAGTGAGCCCTAAGGCTATGACGTCATTTCGGAAGTCTATCGCCGCGTCAGCCAAAGACACTCATTTAGGGCTGAGGGAGATCGCCCCCTCCCCATCGTTACGCCTCCTGTTCTTAGGGGAGGGGACCACACGATAAAAAAAAATCTTCGATAAAGATGTTTCTCGCTGGACAGCAGATAATATCGCAACTCTAACCTAAGGCTTACAAGACCCAACCAATTTCCCTCTAAGGAACTAACTACTCGGATTTCTTCCAGCCTTCAGAGCTAAAAGAAGTTCGTTTGTTTTTTTGAATTGTGAAAGAAATAATTATCGAATGTGAAAACCTTGATTCGTGTTACCTACTTGATACTCATGTCATAAGTGTTATAAGATATTTCATAATTTTATTTTTTAATTTAAATTTTCAAAATGCTAATATATTCTACTCAAAATGTCCAAAAAGATGAGATCTTAAAAAAACGCTGTTCGTTGCCACGAAGTAAATATGATGCCCGACAATATGAGATAAATATAAAACTATGAAACCTTGTTAACCGGTGTACTCATTGCAAATATGAAATTTACACCCTCATTTCAGTAAAAAATAATTCTTAAACGTTTCAAAGTATTAACTTTATTATATTTATATTATTCACAACGAAAATAATTCTTCATATTATATTATGATTAATTGATCATGATCTGGTGCTGGACGTAGATTACACATCTTCCATTTACTGCCCTACTTCTAAATTAAAATTAATCCTTGCTAGATTCAAAACGGAAAATTTTTTATTATTCATGATTGTTAAACTTTTCATTATTATAGTAGTATATAATATAGTACTATATATAGTACGTAACATATATTTTTAATATGTTACGTAAAACCCTCTGTAACTAAGTTTACTACGCCGATGGTCTATTGTAAGGTAAACAAAGCAAGGCTATTGTCATAACAAACATGTAAACACATTAATCTTATCATTTTGTTTCCTCAAATTCTATCATATTTTATATTTATCTTTTGTTTTATATTTCTCAATTTAAACAATGAGAGATGGTTAGTTGTTAATAAAAATCATCAAAGGTTTTTTTTTTTTTAAAAGAAGATTAATTTTCATATTTATTTATTTATACCAGATCGGCCTGGCGGGCCTTACATGGTTGATAAAACCTTTAGATTTTATATATGATTAATTGAAAATTCATTATTTTAGCCCTGTAACTGACAATATCAATGAGAATAAGACCTAATTAACATTAAATAAAACTTAATTTTACGTTGCTTTGACAAGTTAAATCAATATAAGCATTTTTAAGAAATTATAAATTCGGTTGTAAAGTGACAAATCCGATCTGTCGATTTGAACAAAACAGTTCCAGCAACATCTCAGGTATACACCTGCCTTTCACATGACACTTAAGTGCCGTACACCTTTTCTAAGCTAGTCTGTATTCATACAAACTGACCACTTTATGAGACTTGATTTTTTTTATTTAAAGGATCTTAAAACGTGCATTTCTATCAGAAGATTGGATTAAAAACATCTCATGACCGAAATGCAATATTTTTCTTTATTATATATTTCATCCATAGGTAAGTAAAGGTAAAAGCTACTGTTATTTTGTTTTGTGTGTCCATGGATGTTAGCACTATGGTCAAAAGATTATGACACGCGTTCCATAATAACCAGTTAAGTGTTAATTGAGTTTTTTAATTCGTTTTTTCGTCTCCATCCATTACTTTATACCATTTTAAATTTCATAAATTTTTTGTTTGTTTTTGGCTTATTATCTAGTGGTATATTATAGATCACTACTACTAGATTACTACACTCATATTTAGAATTTTTTTAACTTTGGAAAATATATCTACAATAGTTGATCATCAATTTTAAATGAAAGTGAGACTTCCTTAGCTATTTATAATATACCTTACATACATAATTTCAATTTCGTACTTATTTTTGGTTTTTAGCTAAGCTAGTCTACATATATATATACCGACAGGACATTTTGCAAAACTTGGTTATTTGAACTCAGTTTTCCTCGTGTATTTTCCTTGAAAACTCGTATTCGAAATGTTTTACGATCGCGATACTTTCCCTTACTACATATTCTATATATAGGTGAGTAAAAGATTTACTTTTTTAAATTTATTTGTTGACATTGTGAACAACTGTGAAATAAGATAATGTTCGTATGATAAAGGCATGTAGAGAAACTACCCATTGGTAGCACTCTAAAAACATCATTAGGTGCCTCGGAGGATTGTCAGAAATGAAAGAGGAAACAAGGGTAGAAACTAGTGGGTTTGAGTGGTTAGAGGGTTTATAAGGATTTTGGATTGTAAGAATTGAATACGAGGGGTATTCGAAGGTTCAGTGGAGCCCCAAAGCTCAACTCCGACGAATTGGAAGTTTAGACGGTTTTTTAAGTAAGTGCTGTAATAGTCGGAATCGACGTGCAGTTTCCTGTCTTTTCAGTCTTGTGTGAGGATTTCAAGTTTGTCATTTGTCAAGATGTAGTCCAAGGCAGCTAATCTGTTCTACAGGGGTAAGAGAAATATTATCAAAGTATACTGCAGGGCAGTCGGCAGGTTTACAACGAAGAGTAAATGTGATTCATTCTTCGAGGTTTGTGATATGGTACTGGAGAGTTAGGGATGTAATCAAAGGTAAGTAAAAGTAAAAACGTAAAATAGTTCCTTCTTACAGCTAATTTTTTGTAATTTCAAATTTTTGTTTAAAAAAATGTTTCATCTCATTTAATTATATAGTCTCGGAAACAAAACATCTGTTTGTAAGTTTTTAAGATATCCAGTCTAAAATAATTCATTTCCTCATCCTGTGTTGGACGTTTGTTAAATCAGAAAGAAATTGCTGATTGAAACCCAATGAAATTGGTGTAATACCTCATATTTATTTTCCTAACTTCCTCAATCTTATGTTTTAAAACCTCCAACCAAGAGAATAGTGATGGGATTATTATTCAAGGTTCAAGTTTTATTTTATTTTAGGTTCTCCAAAAACCTCAAACTATTCTTACTTTCACCCATCACGGTATTAAAACCAAAAAATGCCACAAAGATTGAAGGAATTGTTGAACTAAGAGCATCTATGTGAGATTATTTCCAGACTGAACTAAACGCTATTAGCTTAAATTCACGAATAAAATAGCGCTAAAAAAATAAAAACAAACTTTTTTATACTATTATTATATAATACAGATCTAGACTAATAAATTGTAGAAGAATATTCGTTAAAATAGTTATTAATATGATAACGATGTAGGTTATAGGTAACAGATAGGTGAAGTCGAGGTTTTGCCTTTTTAATAACTATTTTAACGAATATTCTTTTACAATTTATTTTGTAGATCTGTATTTAGAAGAGTGTAAATGTAACTGGTGATTATTTTTTCATGTACATTACTATAACTGGCTCATTATGGACGCGCTGGGATCTCAGAGAGTCATTCTCTAACCCTCTTGCGTGGGGAATAGAGTGGACTCCTCAGGCCGATAGTTATATA
>NW_027107804.1:74464-98397 GCF_000696795.3 Halyomorpha halys | reverse complement strand
TATTTTTATTCTAATGTTATTTTATTTTTGTGTGAGAGTAATCAGTTATCACTATTACTTATTACCCAACAATGATGTGGCAGATTGTAATAAATAAATAGAAATAATAACTAAACAAAAAAAGATCTGGATTTATAACTTTATCACACCTTGTTGTATATATTAGTAACTAGTTCCTAGTCCATTTACATACTTCCTTATATTATTTTTTTAATATACACTATATAAACATAAAAATTGTTTTTAAATGTATTTTATTTTAATGTTTTTTTCATTTAGCTCAGACGAAGCCCTGTAAAGTTGGGCGAAACATTGGTTAACAGTAAACAAAAAAAAAGTTAGTTAGTAATTAAGCACATTTCCACAAGCTTTACGAAAAATACAATTAAGGGTTCTCTCTTTCAGGGAAATTACAATTCTTTAACTAATTTTTCTGAAGAACAAGACCTTCAATTGTAGTGAAAATGTATTTCATATAACTGCGAAGTAAGCAATATTATGGCAAACAGTCTTATTTTGCAATACTAGGAAACTATTCATATCTAAAGCACAAAAATTTGATATTTTGGCAAGGTTAAATACCATAGAATTCGCTTAATAGAGGTTAATGAATAACGGTATGAACCATCGAATCATTTTTATAACGAATCCTTCAATATTACGAATTTTTTGAACGTACCGTCACATTACACCTAGTTTCCTCTTTATACAATGTTAAATCTGTACCATTACAACCCATGAAGGGTCAGGGGTTCGGTACTTTGTAAGGAAGTACTGTTACTAGACCAACGGTTGTGCAAGGAAGTGACTAGGTCAGAATCTCGCTCGACCCCAGATTTATACACAATTAAGGGTACCCAATTCAGGAGGCTGGGTGAACCCCAGGAGAGCTCCAGAACACACAGGAGTTGACTTGCGGCTATAGTGTAACAGAAAAAAATTGTCTGCCTAGCCGAATTCGAAGTTGGGACTTTGGAGTTAGTAGCCACGCGCCTTACCCCGTGGATACCGCATTCCCTAACAATAAATAAGTTTCTTTTACTACTTTACATACATTTATAGACCGCCACCCGGACTTCTTCCAATATTATTCTTTCAGTGTGAACTAAGCTACGACTAGACTAAAATAGCGCTAAATATAAATAATTGAACGACTAAAAAATATTAGCAGTGAGAGTTTTGCTCACGGGCAAAATTATAATTAAAAAAAAAATTATCAATCATTATTATAATTATAAAAAGATATATATATTTTTTCTTTAGCTGACAACGGGAGGGGGGGGGGGTCGAGTGCAGGTGTTGTTTACTGACACAGCTGCACAGCTGGTCAGCGATTGGCAATAAAACCGTAGGGCTGAAGAACGTTGAGCTTCCTGATCCAAATTCCGAGAACGCATTCATTCCCGTCTAGTTCTTTTCTAAACTTATCCGACTGCCTACAATAAATTCTATCCTCCTATATTCCATCTTAGATCGATTTGTTGAAATTCCATTCTCCGGTACAGCGTACCAGAATTATCCCAACTGATCACCAAAGAATAAAACTCTTGGAATACGATTTCTTCATGTACGAACAACTTTGACCTAATTTTATTACTTAATCTTTTTACTTTAGCTCCTAATATATTTTTTAAATATTTATTTATTGCTATTTACAACTGTACATTATAATACATTTAGTAAATCTGATCTAAGTTAAATTGAAGTGTTACAGGCGTGTAGAGAAACTACCCATTGATAGCACTCTAATGAGATTTTACATTAGCTGGTCTCGTGGCCATCTTCTTTTCAGGCGCCTCGGAGGATTGCCAGGAATGGAAGAGGATGCAAGATTAGAAACTAGGGGGTTTGAGTGGTTAGAGAGTTTATAATGAAAGGAGTGATATCTGGTTCGGGCTAGATCGGTTACATAGGGAACATTAAGGTCTTTATGTATGATTTTATTTGTGACAAAGTAAGGGGCATTGAGGATTTTACGAAGGATTTTGATTGTAAGGATTGAATACGAGAGGAATTCGAAGGTTTAGTGGAGCCCCAAAGCTCAACTCCATATGTCCAGATTGGCCTTATTATAGTCATGTTGATCAGTCTTTTGTAATGTGTTGGAAGTTTAGACTGTTTGTCTAGTAAGTGCTGTAATAGTCGAAATCGACGTGCAGTTTACTGTCTTTTCAGTCCGGTGTGAGGATTCCAGGTTAATCGCTTGTCCAAATGTAGTCCAAGGTAGCGGATCTGTTCGACAGGGGTAAGAATAACATCATTAAATGAAATTGTAGGGCATTCAGTAGGTTTACGACGAAGGGTAAAGGTGATTTGATGGGATTTGTTGGAATTTATCTTAATCCTCCAATTACGACACCAATCTTTGGGTGCTGTAATATGGGATTAGAGATTTTGGGATACAGCTCCTAATATTAAAAAGTAATATAAGTTTCAAGCAAAATTAATTTTTAGTTAAGATACAGTAATAGCTCTTAACTGATTATAGATTTCATAGTTTTTTCTCATTTCACGTTATCATAAATTACTGGTCCAAATTTTCACTAATGCCTGAAGAGAGGTTGCCAAGACTTTTCTTCAATAAAATAATTTCGCTGGATACAAAAAAAAACTTAAATTGGGTCACACAAGTCAGAACAATAGCTGCTCATTATAGCTGTAAAGAAGAGTTCGATAAAGTATACGCAATTGGATCATTGAAATACAGGAATGAACTATTGGAAAAGTTAAGAAACCATTACCTGTCTACTGACATCCATCTATCCATAAACCCCTACAACAATCCCATATATAGAACAGTTTCCAGCTTCAATATTTCCAGCTAAGATTTCTATTTGTTTTATAGAGCTAACATAATAAAGCTAAGATCAGTATGTCAATTAAGAGTTTCAAATTCCGAATTAATTAAGCTTTACACGGAAAACAAAAGTTTCAACTACAAATCCCTTTTTTTAATTATGGTTTCATTGATAATGTAAGTATAAATTAATTAAATTATAAAATGTAATAAATCATTATTATTTATATTCATTGTTTTTATAATGAGTCAATGTACAGTTATGATTAACTAGACTCATCTGGGTAAACTAAGTTATTTATAAATGTATGATTTGTCCAAGATTGTAAATCTTAACAAATAAATTTAATTCAATGAGTTTATTTCAGTATCAATGGAACCGTTATCGAATAAAAAAATAGATGAAATAAAGTAGATTTAACCTATCAGTAGGTTTTAGCAAAAAAGTTACTGTATGATTCCAGGCATTAAATTTAGGTTTCGTACAACTGTTTGCTGTCGAGTTATGGGTGTTTACATACATGCAGCCTGATATATAGATCATTTTATTTTAATTGACTATATGACCTATACGTAGCCAAAAAAAAACCGATATTAAAAATTAAAATTAAAAAAACTAATATATAATCTATGTGACTACAAACACTAATTCTTACATACTAACATATCCATATAAAGATGCAATATGTTATTCCACTATAACACATTATATAATATTATAATATAGTAACCTAATCAGACTGTTCTTTAATTGAAATGTACTTAGTTTTATCTTTTTAATATCAATTTAAATACCGATTTTTTTTTGCAGATATGTATAGTTTGTTACTGACTTCGTACTGTATATTCTAAATTTGTAATAAATAAAGAATCTGTTTTGTATCTAATTAAAATATAACCTAAATCCGATTACTAGTTCAATTTTATTGCATTTACAATGATATTAACAAGATAACACTAAAGGAATTACTTCAATTAAAAAACAAACATTCTCTATAGGTTTATTACACTCCTTATGTTTTATATAAGAATTTTCACACACTCTTATATATAGTGAATATATATATCCTATTTGTCCCTATATTTCAAATTGCAGCGACAACTACTCAACTCAGACCACTAATATTTGTAACGATGTCACGGGTCTCCTATGGTGAACAAGAGTGTATTTACTGCATTGATGGAGGAGATATGATTATTAAAATTGATTATTAGAGTATTCCAATAATAAAGATCCAAATAACTAAAAATATCATTTACGCTGGCTTTCTTTAATGAATTTAATGGCAAATAACTTTGCTTAAAACAAACAAACTGAAGGCTTGTTGTAGAGTTATTTTACTTCATATTACAAGAGCCGGGAAGAAAAAAAAGATAGTTATTTCACCCCAATTTTTCATTACTTTAATGAAAAGTAGGTATGATTACTAGTTAAAATTGATGAGTGCCAAGTATAGGTAGGGGGAATAAAAACTGGTGGCTGTTTCAAAACCATATAAAATCATTAATTTTTCATTCGGAGCTCTATATCTTAAAAACTAACGACAACACTAGAAAATCTAAGAGAACATTATTTAAATAAGAAGAGATTTTCTAAAATATTAGCCCTAAAAGAGCTATTTACGTCCAATAGTTCTCGAGATATAGCCTTTTGAAAAGGCTCAAAATTGCTTAAAATCTACTGAAAGATTAGTAGTTTGATTTATTTTGAGAAATCTATATCTGAGGAACTATATGACGCACAGATGTCTATTAGCACTAAAATTAAAGCTAGTTTAATGGACTATAAAGAAGTTTACGACCTTAACCTTCGTAGGAATAGTAGTTTTCATGATATTTGCTAAAATAAATTGATTAATAGTTGTTCGGATAATAAGTTTGATATTTGAAAAACTTCATTTCAGAAACCATTGGATGTACAGATGTCTGCCAGCGCTCAAATTAAAGCTAGTTAAATTTACTACAAAATATTTAATTATATTTATCTTTGTAGGAGTAGTAGTTTTTATGATATTTGACCAAATAAACTCACAAAATGTTAATTTCTAGTTGTTCGTATAAAATGTTGGATTTATGAAAAAATATATCTCTAGATCAATAAGACCCACATATGTCTGCCAACACTCAAAATAAAGAAAATTTAACCTTCTATAAAGTAGATTATTACACTTATCTTCATAGGGGTAGTAGTTTTTATGATATTCACATGTGAATATATATTTGGCAAATGAAAATTTGTCCTAACAACTGTAAATCAATTTATTTTAGCAAATTTCATGTGAGCTATTACTCCTATGAAGATAAACATCATATAGTACTTTATAGCTCATTAAAATAGCTTTAATTTGAGTGCTAATAGACATCTATACGTCAAAGGCTTTTTGAGATATAAATTTTTCAAAATAAATTCACTAACTACTGATCTTTCAGTACGTCCCATACAATATTTTTCTAAAACGTTGCTTTTTAAAAAGCTGTATCTCGAGAACTATTTAACGTAAATAGCTCTATTAGGGCTCATATTTTAGCAAATTTACTCTATTTTAAATTATATTCTCTTAGGTTTTCTTGTGTTGTTCCTACTTTTTAAGATATAGAGTGAAAACAAAATTTTTTTTTCGCTTTGAAACAGCCTCCATTTTTTATTCCCCCTATCTATACTTGGCAGACTCATCAATTTCGGCTAAAAATTATACATAGTTTCCATTAAAGTAATCAAAAATTGGGGTGAGATAACTGCATTTTTTCTCCTCTTGGGTTCTAGTACTATCAGGTTTAATTTTGTTTTTTATCTATATGTTTTTTGAGTATTTTTTTTCTTTTATATATATATAAGACAGAATTTAATATTACACAATAAAAAAAAAATTGTTTCTTTTATTTAAATTAAATAAATAAAAATTTTTATTCCAAAAATTGGACCTACGATATTACAAAATGGCATAAAAAAAATAAATAAACATTCTAAGCTCTTATTTAAGATTTGAAACATATTTTTTGGGAGGATACTGATTTTGGGACGGAATGAGGAGGTAGGAGTGGTTAACCGCTGTACCCACTTAAAAGTTAGCTCCTATTTGTTGAATATAATTGACTAACAATCGGAACTACCTTGCACTGGGAGTCTGCTTCATTCAGAATTTACATTAATTTAAAATTTTGTGTTTTTATCCGATTAGTTGGTGATTATTTCTTATAATATATATTTATATAAATTATATTCATAATTTAGCTGACTAGCGGTGCCACTAATGCTAATGCCTTCCTTCGCTCATAGCGGGCGAGAGGTGAACTATCATGAAAATGTTATATATACAGGTTTTTATGTGTTATTTTCAAATGATGAGCTTTTGTTTATAATTATAACTTTATAAAGAACCTTTCAGTAACATGTAGTAGTTCACTCTTATTATCAGTAAAACTGTGAAAAGGGACTTTTATTCTATTCTATTGTTTTAGGTAAGTTGAGTAGTGTTTCTACTTTTGGTGTATTTTACTTAGTACTTCGGTTATAGCTCTGTAACCTTTTATTTATAATAAACTATTGTTTTAGCAATCGTCTACTGTCTTCTTTTCTCAGAATTGCATATATATGTTTTATAAAGACGTTTTTCAGTTTCTGAATACTATAAACATATCAAAGGAATGAATAATAAAAAGTCCATTCACGTTTTGCACCATTTCATATTTTTTTTTTTTCCTCATTGCTTTAAGTTCAGTTGTTAATTTACGAGTATTGAAAAGTTATGAAGGAGGGGAGGAGGAACAAAACAACATGATGGAGGGGTTTATTTACCTCAACGCTGGGTTCGGTAAACCACAACTCGTGGGGCATATGTGCCTGCATGAGGATATTAGTCCAGCTGTGATAACATATTTTTTGTTTTTATTTGTTAGATATTATATTCTGAAATTACTTCTCAAAAAATGTATTTCTATTAAAAAAGACCGAAAAATGATTTTTTAGTTCAATGGCATCGAAAGAGGAGCGTTAATAGTTTCTTCATATCATATTTATTGCTATTTACAACTCTACATTATAATACATTTAGCAAATTTGATCTCAGTTAAATTGGAGTGTTACAGGCGTGTAGAGAAACTACCCATTGGTAGCACTCTAATGACATTTTACATTAGCAGGTCTCGTGGCTATCTTCTTTTCAGGCTCCTCGGAGGATTGTCAGGAATGGAAGAGGAAGCAAGGTTAGTAACTAGTGGGTTTGGGTGGTTAGGGAGTTTGTAATGGAAGGAATGATATCTGGTTCGGGCTATATTTAAATGCTAAAATATTGAAATTTACAGCAATATAAAAAATGTAAATGTGATAATTCATAATAGTGTTGGGAGAGAACCAACCAATGATGATACTTCAATCATTGCTTGAAATTAGAAGATCCGATGACCTTCTTCTTCTCAGACGCTTCGGAGGATTATCAGAGATAGTTAAGGATGATAGATTAAGAATTAATGGGTAAGAGTTTTGAATGGAAAGAGGTGTATATATTTAGGGCCAACTCTGTAACCTATAGGATATTGAGGTCTTTATGGATGAGTTTATTTGTAACGTAATAAGGAGCACCAAGGATTTAAGGATGATTTTTTATTGTAAGGATTGAATACGGAAGGAATTTGACGATTTTTTGGAGTTCCTATTAAAATTGAAAAAAAAAAAAAAAAAAAAAAAAAAAGTGGTCTATAGAAACTAAAATATTAGATTTTGAAATTCAATTCCATAAACCTTTCTATGTAAATGAAAGGAAATTTGTTTAAAAAATATAACAATATATATATCATTAATTATGTTATTTCACTTACATATTTAATATATATACATACATTTTATATTCTCCACTTCTTTCATTACTTTATTTTTATCTATTTTCATTCTATACAATTCTATACTTTAATCATTATATGTATCCTTTTATTTATTGGTTGTTATCTTGTTATTTATTCTTAGCCCTGATGAAGGCTAGAAATTCTGGCCGAAACGTTGGCACTTATAAATAAGTTTATAACCTATTTGTGTTATTCTCTGACCGCACCCCAACCGTCTTCTCCTCATATGTATTATCCACGTTCAACTACCAACTTAATAAAAAAATAGATTGATTCCAATCTTATTTAAAGAGATATTTCCTCCATAACGGAGTCATTAGTGAATCATAATCTTTTGCTAATTTGGAAATAAATGTAGAGCTAGATTGAAACTGGATAAATAAGTAAGCTGATTCTTTTCCTGCTTTCTTTAGTAAAGCTTTCTAAATATTTCAATAATATCTTCCAATGTCCCAATTTAATTCATCTGCAAACGTTTTCAAAACTGTATAATTAAAGTATTATGAAAAAAGGTTTTACTAAAAAAATAAAAACAACTGTAAAATGAAAGACTTATCTAAAGAAAAGTACTTCTGGTTTAATATCTATATTAATGGCATATAAAAGTTCTTATTAAACATAAACTGATTTCCTCTAAAATAAAAGTTCTGTCTATAAAATATACTTCAATTATAATTGAAAATCATCACATTTTTATTCGATAGTAAAAATGTTGAATGAAGTCAATTTTCAATACCCTTATGGATTTTATTACAAAATTATAGGCATTATATAACTGGACGATAGTGTTTTAAATGACCGGCGAAGGATCATTCACGAAGAAACCAATTAAAATACTTTATTATTATATACTATAAATGTGGTTTTAGATGGAATCGTCTATTTCTCAATTATCTTTCCAGTTGCGAATAATAAAGTAAATGCTAGAACACAAGTGTGTAGTTCATAAAATTTACGTCGATTTAAAAAATAACGCTCTTATCGACCGCTAGAGCTTGTTGAACTGGGAATAACAAAGCTATAAGTAAATCAAACAATAGTGTAGATGCTCTAAATATTACTGAAATAGTTACTGAGTTTGCGAAAATCGAGATTATTAAAAAAATTGGTGCGTTGTGAGCACCACTTAAATTTCCTATTGTGCACAATACTGTATGTGCTGCATTGGTGTAGAAGATATGGTGATTACAATTAGTTACCAGTGGATTTAATTGTACTAGAGAGTGCTATGACTAAAAATATCATTTACGCTGGTTTTCTTTAATGAAGTTAAAAATACTTTGATCGCAAATAACTTTGTATAAAACTAACAAATTGAATGCGCTTTTTGTAAAGTTATTTTACTTCAGGTTTAATTTTGTTTTTTATTTATTATTTTTTCTGTTTATAAATTTAAAACAGAATGTAATATTATACAATAAAAATAATAATAAAAATAAAATAAAATACTATAAATGTGGTTTTAGATTGAATCATTGAACTATTCCTCAATTATCATTCAAATTCATAAAATTTAAGTCGATTTAAAAAATGCTAGCGCTTTTATTGACTGCCAGAGCTTGTTGAACTGGGGATGACAAAGTAATAATTAAAACCAACATGAAGGTAAGGCCTAAATATTTAAATACTTAAACAGTTATCGAATTTACAAAAAAAGATATTGCAAAAGACATTTGGTGCGTTGCGACCATCATACACCTTTAATTACGAATCAACTTTGACTTCATCCCAACAATCATGAAACACAAAAATTGTACATGTTTATAAATAGATTATAGTCCGGGTGCGATCAAATTACCGGGACCAAAATCCATTTATTAATACACACGGTAAATCAGAATTCTTCTTGAGTGTACATTTTTCTTTTTTTATGCATAAAAATATTTCAAATTCTACATTTATTCATCGTTAGAAATGGTAAACGTTAAAAATCTGTTAATAATTCCAAATAAACAAAGGCACTTGAAGATATTTTTACGTAGCCAAAATTAAGGACCCTTTAATTGTTGATTGATATTACAAGTTTAATCAAAATCTTTAGAACCAATTTCGATACAATTGTAAAAAGAATAAAATCGATGATATAAAGTGAGAAAGTCGAAAAAACTTTATATTGATTTTAGCGAAAAATTACTGTCTCACCATAAATAAGTAATTTCAGTTTTGTACACCTTTTCATTTCTGAGCTTAACTTTTAATTTATGCTTAATGACCGACTATTTTTTGGTACTTGATTATTAGACTCAACGGACCTTTTGATACATGCGAACGACATATGACACAACAAAATATTATAATTTCATTTTTTTTTTAAATAAATCGATAATGCACAATAACTGTTTCAAGCGCGTTATAAAGAAGGCTATGCGCCTGCCAATAATTGTGTTTTCGTTAAAAACTGGGATATGAAATTTTTTGCTCTATAATTTTCCTTACTAGTTATATTTTTGATATATATGTAAGAGAAATTAAAAATATGAAATAACAGAAGAGTATATTTCGATACATGTACATACGAACGATGTATGACACAACAAATTATTATATTGTCGGAAGATAGTCCGGGTTGTGGTCAAAAAAAGTATCTAAATAATAAAAGGAAACTATTTATTGTTAACCAACGTTTCGCTCAACTTTGCGGGTTTGTCTGATTAATATAGATATCTTAATTATTCGTGAATTTAAGCTAAAAGCATTCAGTTCAGTTCTGATAGTTAAAGAACAGAAATAATCTCACATATATGCTCTTAGTTCAACATTTCTTTCTCTTTTTGCCGCATTATATTAACTAATTAACAATTTTGGTTTTAATACCGTCATTAGTCGAAGTAACCATATTTTGAGGTCCCGTAGCTCAGTTGTTAAGACACCAATTTGATGTCTATTGGCGGTGCCGGTTCGAATCCGGCCTGGGATGTTTACTTTTATCATTGAGTGGCGGTCCCACAAAATGAAGAACTTTGACCCCCAACCATGGTTAGGCAATGTAGGACTCCAATGGGAGTCTTGGCCGAAAAAAAAAAATATTTATAGGTTATTGGAGAACATAAAAAGAACGAAGCCTAGAGTAATAAATAAAAAAGCACTTAAAGTCAGAATTTTATTTCCTAGTAAATATTTTGTTCATTTTATATTAAGATGTTTATGTTGAAAATAAATTTTCTTAGAATATTATCGATATTCTATGTTTACTTCTATGGTTACGTGCTTCCAGTTTCCTCTTCTTTTACTATTATTCCTCATTGATAAATATATGTTTGTATCATGTTTTTTTTTTCATTTAAACCTGACAAAGCCCTGAAAATTAGGATAAAACGTTGGTTAACAATAAATAGTTTTTGTTTACTATTTTGATACCTTTATTGACCTCAACCCGGACTACTTTCCTACAATCTACTTCATACGGTCAACTATCTTCTTCCAACAAAATATTATGATTTTATTTTTGAAAAAAACATATCTATTATGAAATATTACTTTTTCAAGCCCGTCAGGGAGCAGAATATATACCCACCAATATTAAATCCCGATTTTGATTGGAAATGATGAGATGAAATCAATCGTTGACTCCTTAGCTTCTTTTTCTTCAACATTTTCAACGCCTTCTTGATCAACGTTACCTACATGTAGCCAAAATATCCTCATTTGGACCCCCAGTACTGCGAAGCCATTGTCAAAATGATGATTTTTTGAATCAACTCCATATTCAATACAGTTAAATCGAGATGCAACAGTCTGCCTTCAAGCTAATTATATTTACAGGTAAGTAAGCTTTAAAAATGCAATGAAACAAAGTGTAAGGATTTGATATCGACTCGAATTAACATTAAAAGGATTTTCATAGAACTGAGAAAGGATGTGTCGGTTGGAGCCTTTGTAAATTTGTCTGCTAGGAAGGGTTTCGTGATAGAGCGATGTCCCCTTAAGTGAAGTTTTGCGGTAAGAAGGAACAGTTTTGTCATGAAGTAACCCTAAGAAGAAGATACCATAAGAAGTTTTTGAGAAATAATTCCAAGCTTTTATTTTCACAGGTAAACATCACAAGAAAAATTAGTTTTGCACATCAGATTTTTGTTTTATCGATGTTAAATACCATAAAAATACACTTTTAAGTGTAATAAAAATATGAGGTTATAGTTGGGGTGCATTAAGTGAAGAATTCAAATAAGTAAAACTTATTTCAACGTTTTGGCTAGAATTTCAGGCGTTCCTCATGGCTAAGAACAGAAGCAATATAACCAATGATAATGAATAACAATTAGATAAGAAGATAACAAATGATATAAGAGCATGCATGAGCACTACTAAAATAAAATAAATAGTTTATTATAAGAAGATAATAGCAGTATAAGAACTTAGTAATATCTATGTAGGACAATGTAGACTTTTCCCAAAGATAAGTAGGGTTGTCAAAAAGTAACCAAGCAAATATATAGAATACGTCAAATACAAAATAAAATTATATTTATTTTCAGATTCACTCAAAGAATCGATATTTAGAAAAGAAAATTATGAAGACGTGATTATAATATGTAAATAAAATAAAAGAATTAAATTTTACTTACATATTTAATTAATTCCTTATGCATTTGCTTTCTCATTTTTTTTTTTTACAATTTTATTATTACAATATTCTCATACTGCCTTAATCGTCTCATAATTCTTACACCAACCAACCTATTTTCCTTCTATTTATTATGTATGTGTATCCTATTTATTGCCCTTTGCTCTGGTGATGACAGGAAATTCTTATCGAAACTGGTAGATACTAATAAAATATTTTTAAAAATTTTTGTTCTTCAACGATCGCATCCCCAAAAATCTTCTCACATTATATGTTTGTTGAACAAAAATCACATCATCATAGTAAAAATATTTATCCAAAACATTGAACAAATAGGATTGAAAAATATGCGGAATATTTTATTACTCCCCCCCCCAATAAATAAAATCGCTGTGCAAGCACATCATGCTTAGGGGGGAAGGAGCACTGTCGTCACTATGTCTAAAAGAGGGAGATGAGATCGATCTGGATGGCGCCGACGGGACGAGTCCCTGGCGCCGAGCGGTCCAACAGCATCCATCATTTGTGTTTGTCCCCTTCCTTGCAAACACCGACTCTTGGTCCCTCCACCTCCCTTAAATGGCTATTGATTCCGGGTCCCTACCATGCTCCTCCGACATGGATCTTCCCTGGTCTGTGGAAGAAGGAAGGAAAGAGGAAAGATCTTTCAGGTCATAGGGTGTTAGTACCAATTCATTTGAGAGCCTCACACAGTTGCCGGCCTATTCGATGGGTTAATAAAGTGGCTCTAGATCTTGGAGATCCCGGCAGATTGTTGCAGATTCCTGCATTAAGTTTTTATACATGTCTTATTGTTAATGTGTGCTCTTCTCAACTCCAGACTTATTATTTGATATTCCCTGGATCGTGGCAGTAGGTTTTAGTCTATCATCTGAGGGGATTACTGATTTTCTTATCTACTCCCGTTCACCTAAATCTAGAACTCCTATTGGAATGTGGTATATTTGGTATAGAAAACATCATAATGTTTTCTTGTAGGAAATTGAATCTAAAAACAACTTAATAACCTGAATGCGTAAGTAGCCCAAACCACAAACATTACTTTCGATAATTTGTGGCAACATTCACAAGCGATGCGAATAATAATGGAAAGAAATCGTTTTAGAATTCAATTTTCCGTAAAGATTCGCCATCAAAATTAAAACGGTGAGAATAAAAACAGTACAAGTCCAATCTAGACCATTTTGGTTGACCAAGTCCAAGCTCAGCTCTGGGTGTTTAGATAGGCCTTATTATAGTCATGAAAATCCGTCATTTGTAATGGTTTGGAAGTTCGAACCGTTTGTTGAGTAAGTAATGTAATAGTCGGAAGCGACATGCAGTTTCCTGTCTTTTTAGTCTTGTGGGAGGATCCCAAGGCGAATTTGTTCGTCAGTACATACAGATTTAAATTCCAGAGATGAGAAAAATCATTTATACGATCACAAAGTTATTGAACAGTGGTCGATGAATAGATTTCCTAACAAGTTATTGTACGTTCAGTACTAGCCAATACTCTTGTTGAAACATCTATATTATGCGGTACAATATTTCAAATGCATGTTTAAATTATTTAAAGGGTTTTTGTTACCAAAAATTTCGTTTCTATTACGAATTATTTAAAATCAATACATTTTTAATTTAAAGAGGCTATATATAAAAAAAAGGAATCCAACTCTATGGGAAGGTACAAAGTGAACAACAAAAGATTTAACGAACAAGGACACAGCTAGGGTTAAGGGATGTTCTTGTTGCTGGCTGTAAAAAAGTCAAATGTTTGGCAGCCCACCAGTTCACGCACGTACAACGGCGAACTTCCAACTTTGACCTGCTTCATAAAAAACCTATCGAACTGCGCCGAGTAATAGCTAAGTATTCATTGAAAAATTATACTAAATATCAATTGATCTTTATTAAAATAATTGTCAGAATAATAAATTCTTTAGGATAAATTATAAATGGGATGCGAGAATCAAAATTCAGCAAGGCTACACACATTGACGTGTCCCAAATCCAGTTACTGACACTCAGAGTGGACTGGCAGGAGATTTATATGATGCCACGTTTATCAGTTGATGTGAATGGATTCAATTTGGTGGTTACATGAGCCATCCGAATTGTTAATACGCTCCAACGGTTAAAACTGCCTTCGCTAAGCTTGATGAGACATTCTCGTCCCAATAACCATCCTATTCCGATTGTTATTGTTATTTTTGGATTAAATCTATAGCTATTTATGTAGTACAATTTTGACTAAGAGTTTTCCTTGAATATGAGGAATTTCTGAGATAAAATTGAAGCAAAACTAAATAAACAATGTATGGACTACATAGATCTTTGTGTGTGCAAATACGTATATGTATTGCACATATTTGCCATTATCAAGTAAGTTAATATTTTTTCCTAAATATTCGAAGAAGCGTGAGTAACAAGGTAGGTCCGTTCGAAAAATTTTTTAGTAATTAATAGTTTTCCAAATTAATCTTCTAAAATATCGTGGGAGTAATTTGCTTTTTAAGGTATATCCACTAACGTTAAAGTATCGTGTTGTTTAATTCGATTAGGAAACAAGTATCAGTTTTAAATTTGAATCTATTCCTTAGTCAAAATTTCTGAAAATTTGAAAGTAGATAACTTTGCACTAGAAATTGAGAATACATAGCTCCCGCACAACTGTGTCCTTGTTCGTTAAATCTTGTTGACTTTGTACCTTCCCATAGAGTTGGATTCCTTTTTTTTATATATAGCCTTTTTAAATTAAAAATTTATTGATTTTAAGTAATTCGTAACAGAAACGAAATTTTTGATAACAAAAAACCCTTTAAATAATTTTAAAATGCATTTGAAATATTGCACCGTTAACTTGTTTGGAAATCTATTCATCAACCACTGTTCAATAACTTTGTGATCGTATAAACGATTTTTCTCATCTTTGGAATTTAAATCTGTATGTACTGACGAACAAATTCGCTATCTCGGTCTACATCTGGACAAACGACTGACTTGGGATCCTCCCACAAGACTAAAAAGACAGGAAACTGCACGTCGACTCCGACTATTACAGTACTTACTCAACAAACGGTTCGAACTTCCAAACCATTACAAATGACCAATTTTCATGACTATAATAAGGCCTATCTAAACACCCAGAGCTGAGCTTGGACTTAGTCAACCAAAATGGTCTAGATTGGACTTGTACTGTTTTTATTCTCACCGTTTTAATTATGATGGCGAATCTTTACGAAAAATTGAATTCTAAAACGATTTCTTTCCATTATTCGCACCGCTTGTGAACGTTGCCAGGAATTATCGAAAATAATGTTTGTGGTTTTGGCTATTTACGCATTCAGGTTATTTGCTCAAGAAATTGGGCACTCCCGCACAACTGGTCCAGATCGCACCTTCCACAGAGGGGAATTCACCACCCCCATTGTTTCCTCCACTACCAATATCTCTTGCAGAAGCACACGCAACAATACTAGTATGGATCAAAGTACGCACTGCAAATGCCCTAGACTTCAGGAAGGCCCTTTCTGACCACAAACGTTTCAGCATGGAAAAAGACGAACTCGGCCATTTCATGAAGGGGGTGACCGACTGATAAGCCGAATTGAAGCAAAATCAATCGAAAATCTACTCGATAGCGAAGTTCGGAGGCATTAAAAGCAGCGGTCGTCTGCAGAGTGAAGAGGAGCATCCTCAATCAGATTCAGGCGGACGAAGAGACCCCTTCTAGATGTATCAAGGAAAGATTAAAGAAGGCGTTCGGAGGAGGATGGTAAACCCCAGAAGAGGACATATTTATGATGATCAAGGAGACGAATAAAACAAAACAGTCTAGTGGGCAATATGCCGCGGAACTCCTGGCTCGCTTTAACAGGATTCAAGATGAACTCTGCGAGATGATGGAAACAATCCAGGTACATGATCGGATGAAATTCTCTATATTAATATAAGATTCGTATTGATCACTAATTATTTAATTTATAAATTAATTAATTGAAATAATAATGTTATTGATATTTTATTTGTTGAGATATGTAATTAATTAAGATAATGAAAGTAACCCACAACGCAATTCAACTTCCTTTGTTTAAAATATCTATTTACTAGTACAGTAATATTAGGCTTATGAAATCACACTTTGTCATCTGGATCTTACCCTCCTCTTCTTAAAGCGAAGGATGTTGCTGGATTCTTATTGTACCAATACTCGACATCAGAAATCACATTTTATGAAAACAATTACCGAAAAAAATAAATGCTTAAAAATTCTTTAGTTGTTTAATGAAAAATGAACAATAGTGTAATAGAAAAATAAATAATTATACTATAGCTTGGTAACCGGCAAGTAATCTTTTACACTTCAGTGTTACTGATAAATTATACGATAGTGTGAAAGACAAAATAGATAAAATAAAAGTGCAAGTGGTTTAGAAAATTAACCGTTTAAACTGTCCTAAAATATATTATAGGGAGAGTAGACGATGGAATTGGTCAGACTAATAATGATTGTAAATAAATATAATACTAAATATTAGAAAAAAAAGTTAAGTAAAGAAAAGAATAGTATAAAAAAAACTTTTACAATATGGGAAACTCAAAATTATGCTATGTATTATAATACAGAGCCAAAAAACTTAAAGGCAAGGTATATATACTCCTGTATAGCTTAAACAAGTAAGGGACTCTAACTAAATTTTGCAAAACATAAATAGTTTAACAATAAATCCAACAGAATACACCGTTAACGAATTAAAGCCTGATTAGTATAAAAGCCGCCTGCAAAGAGATTGTTCAATGCCTAGACATCTTAAACTACAGAGTGAACCCAGCAAAGACTTCGCTCACCAACATAAGTGATTGATCCTTCCGAAAATACTCCAATTGGCTGACACTATCATACTCCTCTCCAACTCCATCGTTTATTTGGGTATAAAGCTTGACTGCCATCTCAAACTTTCTACTTCCTCTAACAAAAAACTAGGGAGGTAAGACTCAACCACATACTCTCTGCGGCTGAAACTGCAGACATACAAGAACATTCTGAGGCCGACATATCTAAACGGGGGCGCCACTATTGATGTACATCTCAGACGGCACGCAGACGGCCACCTTCAAGGTTTCCAAGACATGCTCCCGAAGATTAAAAGAACGACGTCGTGGAAGAAGAACATGCCTCCAGAACTGAATCAAATCCATGACATGACCACAGTACCGGAATTCATAGGACTGAGTCATATCAAATTCTTTGACTCCCTCCAATTTCTGACCAATCCCCTCTTCAAGACAATCACCAGCGTCATCTCCAATGCACTGGCAGGACGTAGTAAAGATAGCACAACTATCAAGAACCGATCAATTAATAATGAAATCGTAAAATCCTTGATTTTTTTTTTTTTTTATCATATTATAAATCTCTTATCGTATTCAGCATAATATTTAAACGAACTTGATTTGCTTATTGCAGGATATGATTCGCTGATAGCTATGAATCAGTCTTATTATTTTCTGTACTAATGAATATGCCTAAAATATATCAGTCTATTTCAAACCGCTATTTAACTTAAAAGGAACTCAAATCATCCAAAACATTAACATAAACTTGTTGTTAAACGTCAAAACGTACTTAAGCGGGACCAGGTCACCCTTTTGTTTGAATATGCAAATTTAAGGAAGGTTAGATTTGTTATTACGTAGAAAATACTGTTTACTACGTCACCCTCAAACAAATAAAACCACTAATCCGGTTTAAATTCAGATTTCTTAACGAGTTAGTTAACCTAGCACAATATACTCCTACTCGACGAGGAAACGGGTTTATTCATAATTAAGTCTGTTTCTAATGAATAAAACAATGAATTGACAGGGACATCATTAATATACTCATTCAAAAATTATCTTGTCAATGTTTGTGATTTTTTTTTTCAATATGAAAAATACATCATTGAGATAGAAAAAACGCTCAGAAATGACAATTAACTGATTACTTTTTAGATGATGTGATGAAAATCTGAATTTTAATTTTGTTATATTTTATATGGAACCCTATAGTTACATTAAAAAACTAAACAATATATATTAATACTTATAAAATCGATTTTCTTTAACATTTCGGATTTCTTTCCCTCTCTTCAGGATTGCATTGCCTTTTATTTTCTTCTCTTGTTAATTACATTTTGTCTAAAAGGTTACACCACATAGTTAAGTAATAGTATTTGTGGCTAAAGTATGATATGTTTCCTCTTCAAGTTAGGTCAAATCTTTATTATAAATTTGAATAAATGTATTTAACAAGGGCACTAATGAATTGGTTATAGGATCATAAAGACGGGAATAGAAATCGAAAAACGTCGAAGTAAATTGAACATAATAAAAAGTAAGAATTGATTTCACAAATATTTATATATTAAGTATATTGTCTTCCATTCGTAGATTTAGCTTTAAAAACAATACGAGAAATTCGGATAGAATAAACCAATGCATTATATTTTTATTTTAATCTACAGAAACAGTTGTAATATTTCGACCAGGGCTTTATCCCAGAAATATGTTTTGGTAAAAACAATACCAATGATTTATTGAATCTTCTCAGATTGAAGACATGGTAATCACATAGAAATGAGGTTGCAGGAAATAATAACATCAACGACACAAACAAAGTTAATAGGAATGATCTGTTTGTTTATTTAATCCTAGAATAGGAAATAATCTAAAGGAAGGCCACCCGGTTTTAGTAAGCTAACGGGAGAAGAAGCAGGTGCAGACTGAAACCAGGAGGACTGGATGAGGAGACACCCGGGCGTATCCGGTCCAGAAAGGCTGAACCAGGAGACACTCGGGTGGAGTCGGACTAGAAGGGCTGGACCTACCGGACGAATGCAGTTGGATAAGGTGCAGACACATCAGTAAGACGCTCAACCGAGTCTTAGGCTACACCATAGTTCAATAAAATAAATAGTTTTATTATCATATATGTTTCCATAAAATAAATAGATACCCCACAGTTACTTGTATACTAAAAAAAATTAAGAATAAATTGTCGATTATTGGCAGCAGTTGTATGCGCTCTATCGCACGCCATATGCCAGAATTGGCAGAGCAAGGGATAAAAAAAATGTCCTAGTGTTCAAGGAGTAGATTGAGGAACGCAAAGTAAAGAGGCCAGCATTGTAGGAAGGTTTATTTCCTTGGGATTGGTAATGAACATTGGAAATATTCCAGTCGATGGTTGGGATGTCAGCTGCATAGAAGGTGTAGAGAATGGGACCAAGGATACTACCTTGAGGAACACCAGCGGACTGAGAATAGAGGGATGAATAGGAACCATTGTGGTTTACTTGGAATAGTCTATCGATGAGAAAGGAACGAATGATGAGAAAGTATGTAGGAAGTAGGTACTCGATCAAAAGCCTGTTCTACATCGAAAAAGACTCCCGAGCAGTACATTCCGCGATTCAAAGAAGACGAGACTACGTCCACCACACGATGACATTGCTGGATAGTGGAGTGGGATGTTCGGAATCCAAACTGGTGATCAGGAATTATATGATTGGAATCTAGGATAGGCGTTTTAAAATGAGTTTTTCAAGGATTTTGAATACCCTTTAACCTTCACTCATTGAGTTCTCCATGTGCCAGGTGGTAGCGGGCTAGATGATGAACTGGCTATGAGTTCATTCTATACCTCATACGTGCCACTAGCGCTGGCCTAGGAGGAGTGACTCTGACGAAGACTGTTGAGCTTACTGGAATGCTGAAGGATGTTTGGAGTATGGACAAAATAAATAATATCAGAATGAGTACCGAAGGATTACTTAATACAAAAAAAGAAAGGGGTTATTCAATACCGAAGTAGTAAACTAAATATAGCTAAAGACACTCTGGAACCATTGGAAATAAAAAAAAAATCTGTTTTTATTAAAAACTAAAAATTGATGTTTACATATACTCATTGCAAATTCAGAGTAATTTTTTAAACATCATAACACGTTTAAACTATTTGTTTAACCAATTAATGTTTTTTGTCTGTTTCGTCATATAACGTTTGAGAAGACAAGAAGGTGGTAATACGTACATTTTTTTTTTAAATTTAATTATATTGCTTCAAAACCCCTGAACCTATTAATTAATAATTCTACAGTACGAGATAACTACCCGTAATAATGAATTTGAACATTAAAAAAATAATTCAAAATAATTAATAAATAGAAAATAAATCAAAAAATAATTTTAAAAAATACATACTTGTTCGTTTAATAAGTCAGTTTAAACAATCTTCATCAGTTTTCTTTCTATTTCGGCATATCATACCAAAGATCCTGTTTAAATTGATTTTTCATAGATATTCAAATTGTTTTTAGTAACATAGGCGTTGTAAACAGTTCATTTGTTCATCAATGATAAACATTATTCTTTTCTCACAATATTTTTTTCAAATTCTAATAATAGTAAATATAGCTTCAATGAGTTATTTGAAAACGCAGGTAGTATATTTTCCATTTCTGTATAGTATATTGAACCAGTATTTAGAAAACGGTTCGATAAACAACAAACGACTCTTTGTTGGCAAAGGCAACAACAATTACCAGCACTGTTGCCCTTAAAGAGTTAAATTTAAGAAGGGGTGTCGGAACGATCAATTAGAGTTGCCTGGTTGATCGAAATATTATAAAAGTGAGGGGATTGGAGGGTTACTGGAGGGCTGCTGGAGAGCTCTGGAGATCGGCATTCATTAAGGGAGAATATTCACAGGGTCATTATAGCTACCACTTTAAGGAAGACTCTAGAAGACCGGAATCTCTGTCCGTTCCCTCACGCAGTCATATTGGCTTAGTTATTTTCACCGCTCGCTGCCTCTTTCCATTGTGGCCTTTTTAAACAAAGGGATTTTCAAAAAGCTCCTTCAAGAAGGACATTTTATTTTGGTTCAATAGTGGAAAAATGCATTCCCTTGAATCCTTGAGTAACATCTAAGACTTGGATCTTCTAACAGCACCCACTTTATCAATATTTTTTATAATATTTAAAGAAAAATGCATTACAGATTATAAAGAATCTGTAACGATTTGTTCACACAACTTTCGCTTATGTATAAGAAAACGAATATTCGCAGTTTTCAATCAATAATTAAACTTTAAATGTAATATATTATGCATATCTTTATTATGTTGTTTGAGATGGCTAGTTTTATTATTACTTAAAAAAATTATTCAAATTATCTCAACCTTCCTTATTAAAATATTATTATATGTCCAACGTTTCGGCCATCATAAAAGACAACGAAAATTTTAATAAATCAATGCGAAGTTCTAATACAGAAGTTCAGATTTTTCTTGATGTTGGCCGGGTCGACCGAAAAAAGGTACATTTTCTTTTTGCTGTTTTTTATGTTGATTGGTGTTTATTTATTCATTTTAATTTTGTTACATTTGCTTAGGTATAATAGTCTGAAAATTATAACAAATCAATATGAGGCTGTGATACTAAAACTAAGACTGCCGAACGTTAGATATGTAATCATGTTTTGATATAGAAGATTGAAGCCATTCGGACAATTTTTGTCATAATTACTAATACATTGCATTCAATGAAATAATAAATAGATACTGAATAACTTTACGAAAATATTCTCAGAGAAAATCCCTGAAGATGGACAGACAGTCCAAAAGGTCGTAAAGAAAAAATATTATTAATGTAAAATAAATGTTTAAAGGTAACTTGAATTTATTACAATTACTTCTTGGAACTGTCTGTCCCAGAGGAAACCAAAATCAGAAAATTTCACTAACCACTCAATTTTGAATAGAAATTAATTTCTCCTTAATATTAGATAATAAAAATTATTTAATCTCATGTTCATATATATGTGAGGAAAAGTAAAAACTGACTATTGTCATGAAAAACAAAGAAACCCAAAAATTTAACTTTATAAATTCAATTTATGTCTATGTTTTTATAATTCTCTCTTACCTTAAACATCTTTAGATATAATATACTAATGTTTCTCGATTTATAGGCTCCGAATGCTTGAATATACATCCATCTTATATTCAGATATTTTTATCGACTGTAAAATATTCCCGATTATATTTCTTTTAAATAATAATAAAATATTTTCATGGTTTATTCATCCTTTTTTAGTACTACAAACAATAATGGAAGATAGATTGTTAAAAATAAACATAAATTAAAAGTACTTTTATGGAAACTATTTCGAGATTTAAGCCCTTTTTTTATTTTTCGAGATTTTGTTTTATTTGCTTATTTGGAATATATATATATATTTCACATATAGCTAAATTATTGTGAAAATATGAAATAACAAGGTTGTTTCAATATATGTACATACAAACGATAGTTGGCACCACACAGCATCGGAAGTTCATTTTTTTTTTAATCGATTATTTGTTCTTGTGATTGGATTTTCCCTTCTATTCAGTTGTATGAATCGTTTATTTAGTATTGAATTTCTTTGTTTCAATTCCATATTAATTACTTGTACGTCAATGTATCTCGTAAATATGCTCCCCCGTTTTTCAAATAAATCAATTTTCTTTCATCATCGTTGCCGAAAAAAAAAAAACAGTTTAGAAAGTTTGCAATTTATTTTAGGTAATACACATGTACAAATATTTTTAGTATAAAATTATATATTTTGTCTTTTTATGATAATTATTATTGACTAGACTACCACAGAATTTCACAGCGGCAGTTCGACACCTGGGTGGGTACTGCTGTTAAGCCCAGATACGAGCGGCAATAGACATTAAACTGCACACTAAACTTGTCACTTTATAGAAGAGTTATATCCACAGAAGGATTCGGCACGTGTTACTCAACAAAAATAAAATCCAGTTGATTAAAATTTTCCTTTAATTCTGTCTTCAGACCGTGATGATTCAGAAGACATTTGTAAGGCATATGTTATGTAATTCTTTGTTTGTTTTATGTAAGCATTGCAAAGACTGTTCATTTAGTTCATATCAATTTATTTGCTCGGAATTGTGTATATGCTTACATTGAGTGCCCTCTATAGTATTTGTAGATTTGTATGGACAATTTCATAACAATACTAGCAGGAAGAGTAGCTGGTTAGAAAAAAATGATTGAAAATACAAGAAAGAACTTACATAGAAGTTACAACCAGTAAACTTGGAAACCATCCAAGATACATCATGTGGTTAGCTTCACAGACACTGTGGTTAAGGTTGGTGTATCAGGTGGATCAGAGTGTTTAAGATCTTTTTTTTTATTTAATATCTTTATTGAAATTTACAACTGTATATTACATAATACATTCAGTAAATATGGTATTAGTGTAAATGGAGTGTTACTGGCGTGTAGAGCAACTACCCATTGGTAGCACTCTAATGTTTAAGATCTAAAAATTTAAATAAATATAAAATTAAAATAAAGTACAAAATATATAAGTATTAGGAGTCCCGAGCGGATTGATTTATAAATCCTCTCCCCTCAAAGAATAAAACGCAATTTTTTTAAATTAATAAGAATAAAATTCATATCTGATTAGAAAATAAAGTTATTCAAACAGTAAAGAAATAAATAAATTTTTAATTTTTAGTAAATAATAATTTTTAACTAAATAATTCAAAACATTATCCAAATTATAGTCTCAAAACTTTTATTGTTTTTACACGTCCAACGTTTCGGCCAATTCGGCCATCTTCAGGGACAATCTACTTAATTCACTATGAAACATATTATTTTATC
>NW_027107804.1:57895-74305 GCF_000696795.3 Halyomorpha halys | reverse complement strand
TGGTTAATGAGAAATATTTTTGACTGTGATTTTTAATGGACATTTGACTTATTGGATAAAAATGTTTTGACCTGGGCAGAATAGCCTGTATGAAGTGTTTGGAATGATAAAATAATATGTTTCATAGTGAATTAAGTAGATTGTCCCTGAAGATGGCCGTATTGGCCGAAACGTTGGACGTGTAAAAACAATAAAAGTTTTGAGACTATAATTTGGATAATGTTTTGAATTATTTAGTAAAAAATTGCCAGTCTCAAGAAAGAATTTTATGATTATAAATAAATAATTTTTAATTTAAAAAGAAATTACAAATGCCATAGAGTAGTGTAACTACAAAGAAACACGAGTTAGAATGTGCAATAACTGAATTGATGAAAACTATACAGAGAAAAAGGAGGTGGCCCTATCTCACAACACGTGGTAGGGCAAGATTGGGCCGCAAATAATAATAAAAATAGAAAGATAGATGTATGTCAATCTGTCTGCTCTAAAGTCATCAGAATAAGTTTATGAAAAAATTTTGCACATAAAAAAAAGTTACAATTTCACCTCATTTTGCAAAATATCATTGCAATTAACAACATTTATTTTAATATTTTCCGAAATCTCAAAGGTCAATTTACTATGCTACACTTACCAGCAGGTAGTCTATCTATTTATTACTGTTTTACAATTAATATATTTATTATTAGAGTTGTTAATTTACCTGACGTGTTTATGAGATTTGAGTAACATTAATTTAATTTTTTGTTAATAACCTGATACTTTCATTTTTCCCTGGTCATAATTCGGTATATATAAATTTTGTTTTATTCCAACCGTTTTATTTGTAAGTATTATTACCTGGCGCCATCTGTGTTTAAGATACAAATCTTCACTTACCGGTCCCAGGAGCCTGATGGATGAGGACTAATGAAGAAGGTATTACGAAGGCTCTAATGTAAGACACACTAGATTACGGATTATTGACTCCCCTTAAAACCACTTTCATGTTGGCCACCCTTGAGCCTTAAAGACGTCACCGCACGCGAGGGCCTACTCGCCTTGGTCTATCTCCACCATCTGCCGGCAAATGGAGGAGTCCCGCTCTGCCCCAAAACTTCGTCCCTGTCTGAGTAACAAAAACTATTCCCATCAGGAACCAAACATCCAAGGTATCGATAAAACTTCACCAGGGAAAGAGAAACATTGTTTAACTAACTTTTTGGTGATTGCCTTGGAGATTGGCGAAACAAGAATCACGGGCGAATTCTCGGTTCAAACAAATTACTCCAAGTAGGGGAAGGTTTTGCACTTACTCCTTCAGTGTAGAATCATGTGTTTCATGTTAATTTTTTTTTATTTATTTAGTTTTGTTTTTTAAATTGTAAATTTTTAGTTTCCAAATCTCTTAATTGCTAGAATTTGTACATAAAAAAATATATAAAATATGACGTATATTTAATTTTTCCAATTAAAAATATCAAGTGCGGCACTCGCACTAAACAACTTTCATTTTATTTTATTTTGAATTTAATAATCATTTCGTTTACAGGTAAGTTAAAGTAAAACTGATTATTGTTCTAATTACAATGGAAATACGGAAATATTGTTTATTAATTTATCTTTAGGAGACAATATATAAATGAGAATTTATTTCGTTGAGAGAGCTAATACCTATGGCAATCCTAATTAATCCATAGTATTTACTTCAAATTACTATAGGTGGCAGCCCTATCAACAAAATAAATTTAAGAAAAATCCCCATTCATGCATTGGCCTCCAGATATTCACATAACCCGACTTACTTTCGGCATTTTCCATCTCTCTGTGCGAATAAATACGACATTATTTATTCAAATATATTTGGCTAAGTATAATATTTGAAAAAGCATAACCGGTAAACTTTGAAAAAATATTCTTCTTTAGTGCTTCTAGGCATTCCCTATGGTAAAAAAAAACCATTCTCTTAATTAATTATCAAATACTAAAATGTAAAAAATATAAATTAAGATTAATAAATAAAATTATTACTTAAAATTGGGTAGTAACCTCCAAAAAATTTGCAGTAGCATTGAAAAGTAAAATAGAGAAAAGTATGCATAGGTTATTTTTTATTTTATTTATATTTTTTTGGTATCTCCATACCCTAATAATTCTTTTTATCATGCAGTCAGTTTCTTTATTTCTGTTTTGCATTTTATATATTTATTTTTAGAGTTGTTAATTGTGTCTTATGTGTTTATGAGATTAAAGTAAGAATTTAAATTTTATACATCTGATTTTTGGTTAGTGGCCCATTGATTTTGTTTTAAGTTGTGGTAAATTGAATAATATCTCAGAGATTATAGATGTAAGAAATTTGAATCTACATGAATCTATGTACTGTTTGCCTGATATGAGAGGAGTTTAGACTGGCTTGTTATGATTTTTTGTCATAAAGGTACAACTCTTTTGTGTTGATACAGCTCTAATTTTAGATATTGTTTAGTAGAAGTTCTAAAATATGGAGTTATCGCAAGTAGAAGTTCTATTCATATGGAATTTCATATTCTATGTTGCAAGGGTGGCCAACAAATCGTTCGCAATGCTAATGTGGGTTGATTGTCGCTCGCTCGCAATGTCTGGGGTGGTGTCCATTCCGTATACAAGGGACTTTGAAGCGATTGTAGAAGACATACATTTCAAGCAATAGTTTCTGACACATTTCATATGGATCAAAACTTTTGAACTGTCAATGTTCTTTATATTTCCTTGGATGTGAATTTTTTTGCCCTTTAAATAATTAATGTTGTTTTTTTCGTAGGTAGATAAGCCGTATATCTGTATTTCAGTACAATGTGTATTAACCTAGCTCTTGATAGATTAGCAAAAATAAAGTCATATTATTCTTTCATAATACATTTTCCTGCCTCCCACAAACCCGAAAGTGAAATGTTGAAATCAAATTATACAGGTCATCTTTATAACATTTTCATATTAATAAACAAATAGTACATCAACCTATGCATTGCATTTGATAAAAAAATTAAATTGCATTTTAAGTTAGCAAAAATCTATCTTGAAAAAGTGTCGGAAAATATAATTTTCAGGTAACGCATGTCCGGTATCAAATGTAGAGTCTGGAAATTTATTTTCTTCGTGAGCCTATATCTCGAAAACTTAATAAGTGATTTAAAAAATAATTTTGAACAAAAATATTACTTCTCCACCCGTACCTCGTTGGAATGCATCTGATACTGACACGGTTAAACCCTCCCCCCCCCCCAAAAAAAAGTACAATTCCTGAAAAAAATATTCTCTCAATACTAGCGGTAGATAAATAAACAAAATTTATCGGAATCTCTGCATAGCAACCGCATAAATTCAACTTGACATCAGAAGGCAAAAATATGGGGGCCGCTGGAGATAAGGGAAATAAACAGATGAAAATATATAAATTATCCTCGGCTGAAGATTGTGGTTTGTTGCAAAAGAAGAGAAGTTATCAGATTTGATAGAAGGAAGCTGGGGGGGTTGGTGGGAGGGGATGGTTTGGGGGGGGGCAGTAAACAGGGTGGACGGAAAGTGCCGATTCGGCTTTCCCTCGAGGACAACCACCCTCGACCAGTTTATCTGTCATCCGGAAAAACTATTACAACCCGCCGCCCTTCTATTTACACTCCATGTCCAGTTTTATTCTCCTTTTTTCTTATTATTTTCTATCTGGCGGTTGGAATGTGTTTGCTTACAGAAAGGTCATTTGTCATCGTGAATTGATTGTAATTATCATAGATTCTTATGATTATTTACTCCGAATCAATACTCGATCTTTTCGAAAAAAAAATAAGAAAACTTCTTTTACTGCCAAAAATGTATATATTATTTTATATATAAGAACGAGAAATTTTAATTTTTCAAGTCTTTGACTTTTTAACGGTATATTACATTTATATACAACAACACTTGTTTCCAGACCTTCATTTTCAATTTCAGAAAATAGTTCTTCGTTCTTTATATTTTAGTTAATTTTAAATGCCGTCCATAGTTCATAATTATTGATTATTCACTACAATTAGCCATAAAGAGATTGTAAACTGTTTCAAATAAACAAAATTAATTGTACATTAAAGAAAACTGAATTGAAAAATTATGATTATTAAATTATACACTGGTATATCGAGTTTAATCAGAATCATGAAGCTGTTTTTGATAACATTATAGAAAAGAGTGCACTGTATTGTATAAAGTGTCACTTCTAGTTAGTCGATTTCATCATGAACTTTGCTGCAACATCCCAACTATATATATTTTAAGTATAAGAAATTTCGTACTTGTTTTCGTTGTGGTTACTATACGCATATTCATCCTATGACATCATAAATATTGTTTTTAATAATATTAATATTAATAACAATAACAATAATAATCTTTTTATTATTTTTTTTTATTTTTATAATAATAATAATTTTTTAGGTTGCTAAATCGAAACATTTTTCTTATGTCGAAACTGATTGTTATTTATTTATAGATATTTACAAGTGTGTAAAAAGAAAAAATTATTCACTACTAGATAATATTAAAACTAATTATAAAATTATAAAAAAATATAAGCCAATTTTAAAATTAACAGTCGTCCATATTTTAAACTAAGCAATTAAATGTTGTGAGATTAATTTGTTATTTATTTATAGATATTTACAAGTGTGTAATTTGTAAATATTAGTTATACAATACCCACTGATAGAACTCCAATAACATTTGTAGCGGAGGAGATCTCAAGGCCATCTCCTTTTCAGATATCAGGCAATGAACGAGAAGCCAGGCTAGAAACAAGTGGGTTTGGGTGGTTAGGAAGTTTACTATGGAATGATTGGTATCTGGTTTTAGTCACAACATGGGACATTGAGGTCCTGATGGATAACTTGATTTTTGACAAAGTAGGGAGTATTAAGGATTTTGGATTGTAAGGGTTGAATACTTGCTCAGCCTCCACTGGCTCACCACCAGTGATGCGGCGAGAGGGATGCGCTGGGATCGTTTGAGCTCTGATCTACCCCTCACACGTGGGGGATACAGTAGGCTCAGGGATCCTCTGGTCGATTGTGTAAATATTGTATATAGGAGTGTAAATATGACTAGAGATTATATTATTTTATCATCATCTATATATCATGTTATTTTTTTTTTCATACACATAGTTTGATTATGTTCATTTCGTTTATCCTTTTGTTTGTATATATTTTAAGAGATTTTTTTTCATTCATTTATCTATTTTATTCTTATTATATTTTAGTATGAATGTGATCATTTATCACTATTACATATTCCCCACAACTGTGTGGCAGACTAATATCTATCAATAAATAAAGTATTTTAAAAAAAAGGGTTGAATACAAGAGAAATTTGATGAGCTCCAAAGCTCAACTCCGAAGTACATATAGGCCTTATTATATTCATATAAATGAGTCTTTAGAAATCAGTTGAAGTTTAAACAGTGTTAATGAGTGTTGTAATAGTCAGAATCGACAAGCAGTTTCCTGTCTTTTCAATTTTGTATGAGGACTCCTAGTCAGACGTTCGTCCAGTTGTAGTCCTAGGAAAAGGATCTCTGCTACAGGAATAAGTGGGATATTATTTAAGAATACTGTGGGGCAGGAAGTCATGGGTTACCATGAAGAGTAAAGGTGATTTGGTGGGATTTATTGGAATTCATTTAAATCCTCCAGTTTTATTTATTCGCCATACTATATGACATATAAATGAAATGCAAATTATAATCATTATTTATTATTAAAAATTTTTAAATAAAATAAATGTAATTCGAATGTTTTTATTTGTTATGAATTTTCATAGTGAATAGAATCTCATTAAAGCTCATTGGATTGATAAATCTTAAATTGTTAGACAAACTCCTGGTTGACTAGGTAACCAATTGTAGATGAAGAAACTGGAGGAATCCGAATATTTGGGCTTTTTAGCAACCTATTCGGTAGTTTTTTTTAGGTTTTTAGCAAAATATTAGGTTGACTAAATAATTGTATTCCTTTTCCAATATTCTATCATTTTTTAATATCAAACACATGTTTATGAGAAATAATATGTTGGACCAACGTTATGACACTAATATTTTTAGTATTTATAAAATTATTTAATAATGAGGTAATCTTGTAGTTCTTTTTTATGACTATTCCTTCATGTGGTCAAAGAACTAATAATTAACAATGTCAGTTGTTACCAAACTGCTGTAAACGTATGCTAGAGATGCCGCAAGCGTATGGTAGAGGAGCTGCAAGCAAATACCACTTTCTCAAAATATAATTAAATTGTTTTCTTATTTATTTAATTTAATTTACAACTGTACAAAATAATAAATACAATAAGTAAATATGTGGAATGAAAATCTTGGGAATGAACCACACATTGGTGATACTTCAAGCATTAATTTAAATTAAATGGTCCCATGGCCATCTTCTTTTCAGACGCCTCGGAGGATTGGTAAGGATGAGAGATTAAGAACTAATGTGTTAGGATGGGTGAGGAGTTTGGAATGAAAAGACGCTTTTCTGTTTTGGGCCAAATCTGCATCGAATGGGAAGTTGTGGATGAGTTTATTTGTAAAGTAATAAGGAGCATCAAGGATTTTACGTTGGATTTTGGATTGTAAGGATTGGATGCGGGAGGAATTTGGTGGTTTAGTAGAGTCCCAAAGCTCAATTCCATATGTCCAAATTGGTCTGATTATCATAGTGCATAATAATTTTTTGTTGTGAATGGGAAGTTTAGAGCGTTTGTCAAGTAGGTGTTGTAGCAATCGAAACCTACGAGCAGTTTCTTGTCGTTCCAGTCTCATATGGGGTTCCAAATAAATCTCTTGTCAAGATAGATTCCTATGTTGCGATCCCAGTGCAGCCCTCTCACCGCATCACTGGTAAGAAGCCAGTGGAGGCTTAGTAAGTGCGCTAAAACGATACAAATTTCAGAAATAAGAAATTTCGGTTTCTTACTTCTTGTTTAGGAACCGCATTGATCATACACATAACTTTATGAGACAAGGTTATTTAAACTCTTGGAACTTTAAAATGTGTATTTCTGTTAAAAACTCGAATTTGAAATTTCCTACATATTCTTTTATTATTAAACATTACTATCAGATGAAATGTGAAATATAATAAAAAAAATATCAAATTAAGCTTTCAAATAAGAAAAAAACATTTTCCGACTGATCAGTATGAATTATTCACGAAATATCATTCCTTTTCCATAATGATTTTATTTCTAATTTACAATTATTTAATCCATTTTAAAACGGCCTCTCCAGGATACGGAGTACAACTTGCTGGAGCGCAAAAGGAAAAACCTACACAACTCGTGGCCACTTTAAAAGATATATTGGTTCGATTCCCTGGCTGTATACATCACTTTGCCACATTTCAGAAAAGAAATCAAGCGGGGTGTTAAATCGGCTGCAAAACTTACACTGGAGCCCTTGCTCCACACTCCATTTGTCAAATCCGCTATTTAATGACTGGATCAGTTGATGCACTACATGAAATAAATTTAAACATATTAACATGCCATAGGACATAATATTTTTAATCATTATTTAATTATATCAAATATTTAAGTCTATAATTTCAAGAAATTTTCGTTTCAGTTTTTTTTTTTATTTTTCAAGTGGAATTTTGAGTTAGTTATTTATGTTCTAATATTTCGGAAAATTTAGGAATTGTGATAATTATTTTTTTTTAATTTTATACTATCTACAATTTTTTTTCTAATCAAATCAAATATTATTGATCCATAAGTATTACTATCAGCCACAACCCTGGACATCTTGGGCCATAAGAACGAGAGTGATTATTAATCAACAGAGTGATTATTAAATAAATTCAGGTCCTGATTTTCAACTAAAATCACTTTTCAATATTCTCGGAATAGTTTTTACTTGAAGCCACTATCAAATGAAGGTTCAAAACTAAATTTAATTATAAAGTTTTAATTTAAAATTTTCCCTCCTATTTCAGTGGTCAAAAAAGACGCTATGGCAATAAAGCGATGAACAGCTAAGTCAATAATGAAATGAACTTTAGAAAATAGCATTGAATTATTCTTCAATGATCAATTTTTAAATCTCATTTCTAACGGATAACCACATGAAAAGAAAAATTGACAAAAGGGCACTAACTTTGTGAAGCCACGATAACGGTTACTCAGAAGGTACTAATCTGTTATTTTTCCTTTCTAGACAGATTTTTTGAAAGGGGTGAGAGTTTTATAGGCTTATAGGCTACGACAATATTTCAGATTCCCACAATTTATTTGTTTCTGTACTTATTTTAGGTCCTCGTTATCCAAAATGACTTTTTTTTTTTTAGATATACTCTGAAATATCCTACCAACACAAAAAATAAAAATCCAGACCTGCTGGAAAACTTATTTACCGAAAAATATAAGAAAATAAAGACAAGTTCTTTATAAATGTAAAAAAAGGTTGTTTTGGTCAATAATGGCAATGAAAATTGTAGTTTTATGACAAGTATGACAGTAAATCATTGGAATATAGTCCATTCGGAGTTACAGCAATTGAATACGAATTGGCTTATAATATTATAAATTAAATTTCATCTCGAAGACCGAAACTATGACTGAAGGAAGACATTCTGCTTTAAAATGTTTATTTGTCTATTTTTATTAGTATCATAATAATTTATTTTTATTATCTTTATTTTTCATCAATTGTTTCTAGTTATATATAAATATTTGTTTTTGTTTTTTTTCCTTTTATTCTTCAATTACGTGACTATTATCATTGTTTTGTACTTTTTTTAGTGGTTAAATTTTTTGTATATAAGATCTAATTTTTATCGTTATAGGTGTGTCGCGATCGACTTTTGTCATAGGCGTAGTTGAGTATCAGGTGCATTCCAGCGAGGTATGGATAGATAAGTAATATATATATATATATATATACTGTAGCCTTGTAAAGGCTATCTATTTATTAGTAATGAAGATAAATAAAGATATAATTTAATATTATTAATTCGGCATATCTACCAAAAGAAATGTCTTTTGAGTTTGGATTATATATTATTCATAATGAATAGTGACGCATAGAAACCGTTTAATTTTAAATTGTTTGAGAATCGGTAATAATGGAGAAGCTAGCATAAAATTTATACTGAGAGAACATATCGTAAAATAGACGATTTATTATCAAATTAAAATTTAGAATAGCATGACTATTTTATAGATAAGGCAATTGAATAATTTATTTTATACTATTTAAATATATTATATGGTGTATCGCATCGCAGCGTGAAATATAATGGAAAAACTCGTCTCGAACCATCCTGGTTTAAACATTTTATAAATAAGTAGTGAACACACATCCAGTCAAATTAAATGTAGTGACAATTTAGATGGGATGCGAAAAGGTTTCACAGTGAAGAGGAACAGAACCTATTGAACTCCTTTATACATTTCATCTAATTGGTTCTTTCGACAAGTAAATAAAATAAAAAAGGTGATCGTTGAATGGAAATCGCTTCGCCATGATATCACCGAATCCGGATAAGGGTCATTTTATTTACTTGATGGGGGAAAAACGTAGTAAAAAGGAGTTGCTGTACACTGTACCCTGATAAGGTTCACGGGACAGGCTTTTTCAAAGCTTCTCACTCTCTCATTCATTTGTATCAGGATCGCTATCATCTCACAATCTGTTAGGGAAAAAAATATTCGAGATTTCTCCAGTGGGACTAAGGTTACTTTTTTTTTAATTAAGATTTATTTCTCATGATTATTATTTATTCAAGGTGATTATTCCAGTAAATGTTATAGTATTATAACTTAATAGTTCGGTCAAGTGGTAAATTTGTTCTAGTTGGTTATAATCTTCAGACCAGCTACTGGAGCCTAAAGATCAATCCGAGCAGATGGTTAATGACCATACTAAATGACCAAATTATAAAGTTATAGTACTCATTTGATACCAAAGGTAAACAAATTTTTTATTATTATTATTTATTGATAATTACAACGGTATAAAAAATGCAACAAGTAAATTTGATCATAATGACATAATGATAATGATATGATACAGCATGTAGAGAGACTACCCAGTAGTAGAACTCTAAAAACATTTTACAATATAAGGTCACGAGGCCATCTTCTTTTCAGGCGCCTCGGAGGATTGCCAGGAATGGAAGAGGAAGCAAGGTTAGAAACTAGTGGGTTTGGGTGGTTAGGGAGTTTATTATGGAAGGAATAATATCGGGTTCGGGCTAGTTCGGTTACATAAGGAACATTTAGGTCTTTATGTATGATTTTATTTGTGACAAAGTAAGGAGCATTGAGGATTTTACGAAGGATTTTGGATTGTAAGGATTGAATACGACAAGAATTCGAAGGTTTAGTGGAGCTCCAAACCTCAACTCCATATCTCCAGATTGGCCTTATTATTAAGTGCTGTAATAGTCGGAGTCTGCGTGCAGTTTCCTCCCTTTTCAGTCTTGTGTGAGGATTCCAGGTTAGTCGTTTGTCAAGGTGTTGTCCAAGATAACGAATCTGTTCTACAGGTGTAAAAGCCACATTATTAAAGTATGCTGTAGGGCAGTCGGCAGGTTTACGACGAAGAGTAAATGTGATTTGATGGGATTTATTTTTATCCTCCAATTTCGACATCATTCTTCGAGGATTTTGATATGGGGGTAAAATTGCATCCTGTCAGTGTAACAGTAAGATATCTGGGAACTCACCTCGATCACCACCTTACCAGGAACCACCGTATCAACATCGAACTAACTCAAACCTACGCAATGTTAGTAATGCTTTATGGAAATACACTGCTGATTTATGATTGTGAAATCTGAGGAGCGGCATCCTTTATGCAAAGGAAAAAATTACAATCTTTTCAAAATAAAATAGTAACTATTGCAGTGGATTCTCCTTGGTTTATAAGAAACAGCAAACTGCAGGATTACAAGTAGAGACAATAGACGATAACATCAAAACAATGTTCATGAAGTTCCACTCCCAGTTACCTACAGTTACAGGAGCAGTGACCTACAACTTGGGAAACCACAATCCGAAGACTGAAGCCCAGGCCGCTGCAGGATATCTTTTTATAAATTCTATATTTATAAGTCCTATTATTGTCACTTTAAAATTTTATTTTATCGCAATATTTTTTTCTCTTTATCTTTTTTCAGAAATTCACTTTCATTTCTTTTCCATTAGAAGTTAATTATTTATTTTGTTAAATCCATAAATGTCATTGATTTTGTTATTAACTTGATTTATCTTTTATTAGGAATTATTATTTTAATCTATTCATTTTAACTTTTTTTTAATTTATAACATTGTACATATTTAGGGGTGTCTTTTGTATGAGTATAGTCCCACCATAATCCATTGTTAAAAAAAAAAATGTACCTCTTACATTAACCATGTAAGGCCCACCAGGCCGATCTGGTATTAAATAAATAAATAGATAAATAATACTCGTTTGATACATAATTAAATGCCGTTTAATTTATTATAGTATAATCTAGCGATTTATGTGTGTATTTCATATCTCTATTTTATTTATTTATTTTTTTGTTTACATTGTTTGATTATGTTTATTTTCATTATCCTACCGTTTGTATGTAGTTAGAGAGAGATTTTATTTATTTTTATTTAATTTTTTCTTCATTTATTTATTTATTCTTATTCTCATGTTATTTTATTTTAGTATGAATGTGATCTGTTATCACTATTCATATAGCCCCACAACGTTGTGGCAGATTGTAATATTTATTAATAAATAATAATCTGAGGTTTCAAAAAAATAAAAAGCACCTTCGGTTATGTTTATTTGTAAGAATTAAACACCTCTCATTGGTAGTAATAATAAATATGGTTAATATAAAATATGAATAAATTTGATAAATAAATTAATACAATTTAAAAATATCACGAATATGGACAATAAAATTCCAAAGTTATATAACAGTAGATATATACTTGATAAATGTGCAAATAATGTGAATTTATAAATAATTGTTTTAGTCTTCCATGGTCATTAAAATAATAGTCAATTTTTACTTTTAATTACCTATATATTAAATATATAGTTCGGGAAAGTATTGCAATAATATAACTTTCATAAAGCAGTATTTGAGCAGAATTTATTTAAATTTAAAATAAGATATTAAGTGAAAGTTTTGCGTCACGCACACTGCACCAGATATTTCATCTTCCATGGGAATTGGGAAATTGCTGATTTAAAACGAGAAAGGATTAATTTCAAATAAAAATTTATGGAATACATAAAGTATTTGATAAATTATAAATCCATTTTTCATGAAGCCTTAATAATAATTTAAAGGACGCAACATGATAATTTATTCTTATGAACGAGCTACTTTTAATCAATTGAGAAACAGGAAGAAGTTCGTGAACCCGTAATTATAAGTATTGGGCAGTTTAATTATTTTTGGTAAATAATAATAATCAGAAATAAACTAAAGAAAAAATAGCTATTTCAATTTTATGGAAGAAAGTAGTTAGGTAGTTTTAATAATTCTAGGTAAACATTTCCTATCAAACATATCTTGTGAAGTCGTTTGTTCGGCCAAATGAAAACAAACTGCTTTATAAAATAAATTGGATATAACGTTAATTAAGGCCCTTTCCTGACTGCACGAGAACCTTCCCTTCAGTTCGTATTCGATTTCTTTTTTAAAACCTATTTGTTTTATCTGGTTGTGATATATAAAACAAGTTCCAGGAAATTTCCTTCATTTCCGTTTTAAAAAATTGAGGGAGACAAGTATCATATTTTCATATCGCGCATACACATATTAAATAACTGTAGATCCCTTTTCCGGCTCTCTGGGATGATGGATTTTGACAAATCTCAATATTGATTTTTACATTCTCACTGCCGTGAGGTAGACTTTGGAGCGAGGAATGTACTGCGCAAAAGTCTTTTTCGATGTAGAAGATGCTTTTTAGAAGTCTGCCAACCGGGAATACTTTACAAACTCCGTAAAATCCTCCTACCTCCTACATACTTTCTCATTACCCGTTCCTTTTTTCACTGATAAATTACTTAAAGTAAACCACAATGGTTCCTATTCATCTCTCTGCTCTCAGACCGCTGATGTTCCTCAAGGTAGTATTCTCGGTCCCATCCTCTAAACAGCCTATACAGCTGACATCGCAACCAATCCTAACACTGAATTTACCACGTATGCCGATGACGCGTGTGTGGTCGCCGTTAAAATTAACCCTTTATTTTCATCTCAAACCCTCAAATCCCATACCACAACCCTTGAAGAATGTTATTGAAATTGGAGAATTAAAACAAATTCCATCAAATCACCTTTATCCTTCGTCATAAAGTTATCGACTGCCCTACAGTATCTTCTAAGAATGTTGCTCTCACCTCTGTCAAACAGATCCGCCACCTTGGACTAGATTTGAACAAGCGACTAACTTGGAATCCTCAAACAAGACTGAAAAGACAGGAAACTTCACGTCGATTACGACTATTACAGCACTTACTACACAAACGGTCTAAACTCACAATCCATTACAAAAGACTGATCTACATGACAATAATATGGCCAACATGGACATAGGGAGTTGAACTTTGGGGCTCCACTCAATCTTCGAATTCTATCTGGACACACGGAGTTTAGCTTTGAGGATCCACTAAACCATCGAATTTCACTCGTATTCAATTCTTACAATCCAAAATCCTTCGTAAAATCCTCAATACTCCTTACTTTTTCACAAATAAAATCATCCATAATGACTTCAGCGTTCCATATGTAACCGATCTAGCCCGAACCAGACATCAATCCTTCCATTATAAACTCCTTGACCATTCCAACCAACTAGTATATAATCTCGCTTGCTGTTCCATTCCCGACAATCCTCCGAGGCGGCTGAAAAAAAGATGGCCTCGAAAACTTCTAATGTATAAATGTTATAAGAGTGCTACCAATGGGTTGTTTCTCTACATGTATGTATTATACTATTGTGATCTTACATCAAATTTACTAGAATCATTATTATGCAAAGTTGTAAGTGTCAATAAATAAATAAAAGAAAAAAATACTATAAGTATTTTAAAAATGTGATAGGTTTCAGAACTCTAAATATTGAACAGAGGCAGGCCGGTGGATCGAGACGTTTCAAACTGGGCTTTATAAATTTTAACGTGTACAAGCATACCCAAGCCAATTCCTGGAGAACGTTAATTGGGTCCTGTGTTTTAAAGCCCGAAAATGAAACGTTTTTGAAATAATACACAAATTAGGCACAGACCATGTATTTACTTTTCTATGCCTATAAGGCTTTTTTCATTGGAGCTCGGGTATTACTTATGGAATGAAATATTATATAAAATTATTGATCACATATTTTATTTATAATCTTACCCAATTAGGCACAAATAGAGTAAATAAAATATTTAGGTACTTATTGTAATGTGATCGATGATTGTGCGAACGGTCCAACTAATTTTTATTTTTTTTATGGCTCAAACTAGTCACCTAGAAGTTTTGAATGTTTTGAAACAAGTCAAGCTCAGGTTTCTAAAAATGATTAGGTTTATCATGTCCATATGTGCTTACATAACAATAGTTTAAGCTTAAGACAACCGATTCGTAGATTTCATATGTATTTAATTATTGTGATATTACAAGAACATTTAGCACAATTTGAGCTAAAATATTGAAAATGTATGCACTAATTATGTTTAGTTAGTACGTTTCTGAATATTTAATGTTCCTTAGTGAGAACATTATACCGATTTCTCGCTTAATGGTCCTAGTTGTATAGAAAAATTTGAAAATTATTGAAATTATAAGTCTGATCAGCATAAAAACAAATCATATTACAACGACACGACAAATTCATCATATAATAACAAAGTAGGGATCGAATACAGCAAATCCCAACCCTCTCAACAAACTCCCTCGGCTATAAACGGCTTCCGAATAAAATTACTGAGAATAACATGCCAACATTCAAGTGTAAAAAACAAACCTTGAAATTATTATTTTAAAAATGGACAGTTATACGTTGCATGCTCCCCATATATGGGGAAAAACGAGAGATATGTCACTTACACTGGATCGTTGCATTGACGTAATAATAAAGAGTAATTCGTCTTTATAACAAGTAATTATAACTCCTCTAAATTTTATCAAATTCCTACCTTAACACAACCGTTGTACAACAAAATGTCTCCTTTTTTAAGCTACATTAACAAGATTTAGATGTCTTAAGAAAGATACAAAAGATTAGTTTCAAATAAAGAAAAACCTTCCAAATGTTTTATTTTATATTCTGATTTGTTTAATTAGATCTGGTTTATACCCTTAGGTGCAGTTTGAAGATACCTAAACCACCTTTGGTGCAGATTGGTTGTGTCATGTTGAAGTTAATTTTATTTTTTGTTTTTATACTTAAACAAAATCAAAGGTGAAGACATTATTGAGAAAAAAAAAAATATTTTCTGATCTCTTCGAAAATTCTTTGGTTAGGGTTTATCAAGGTGCTGAAACGAATCTTAACTTTGTTTCACCACAGTTTTATTGGTCATTCTGAATCCTTTCAATGTAGTACTTGTTCCGGATAACCTAAAGTAGCCGAAAGTTTGAATTGGACGGGTTGCCATAATGAAGGCAGTACTAGCGCCCCATGTGCCCAACATCCAAAGCTTACCTCCTCTAGTGCTTCCTGTGGTGAGAGGAAGTAAACCGGGATGAGAGAGCCATTTTCCTTTGCCGGAAGTAGTCAATTCTTCTTTGTTCACTCTAAAATCTACCATAAGCTAGTAGATTTACTGATGTGGTTACTAGCACCAAAGGAGGGAGAGGTATAGCAATGGGAAGAAAAGAAAGGAACCATGGTTCAATACCGTTAACATACACATCACCATTAACCACCTCATTATATCTACAGTTATCTATAGCCCAGTTATTCTAAATTAATTAACCATTTAATCATAAATGTTTTAATTAGACCACCACCTACACCACATGTAACTTAGATAATATAATTTTATTTTCATTCAATCATGTTTTATTTTTCAATTATACAGTCCACTAAAATCCAACCAGCCTACCAAAAGTGAATGTTTGCTTGGCATTCAGTTGAAGGTATACTTCCCACATTACTAATATGAAAGCACATCCAGGGTTTTTATATAAAAACTATTTATATTTTATATGGTATTTATATGGCAATATCTATGATAATCAAATTTTCTAGAAGAATAAGAAAAATCAACTTGATTGGACTAGTATTAACGATTATACATCGAAGCCAGCTATTACCATTTATGTTACCATAGATACCGTCTTATCACTTCATCTATATATTAATTGAAATAAGAGTTTTAATGGTGTTTAATTAATGTATATAACGTATGTGTATATATATATATAT
>NW_027107804.1:43692-57830 GCF_000696795.3 Halyomorpha halys | reverse complement strand
TATATATAATGACAAAACATTAAAGAAGGATGCAGAAAGAAGGAAAGAAAATTGATAGAAGAATTTTCTATCCTTCTTTCTGCATCCTTGCCTGCATAGGCCTTCCCTTCAGGGAGTAATAGTCAGCACTTCCCGGGGTGATCAGCCCTATTGGGAGGCGAGTTCATTGCATTTCTTCTTCCAGACATCCCTGTCCTTAGCAGCTCTCCAACAGAGGGTTCCTGCCATCCTCTTGAACATATCGCTCTATCTTTTCTCTTGACGTCCTCTTCTTCTTTGAAGGTCGCATGATGTCCATTCTGAGGCAATTTTGGACTTCTGTCATCTTCGCATCGAAGGAGAGGCCCTGCCCATTTCATTTCCTCGATCTTCTCATCTTCAGTGTGTCATGTTTCTTTCTGGATCCAAGCATGTTATATTCGATCTCTTTTCCTCACATTCGCAATGCTTCTTCCAATATTATTTTGCCACACCTGTAAGTTCCTCTCTTGAGCTATAGTCAGTGACCACGCTTGGCATCCATAAGTGATCACTGGGCTAATGCAACTATCGAGGACCTGCCTTTTTTTAAGGTCAATACTTGTTTTTCCCTTCGTTATATGCATGAGGGACCTAAACTTTTTCCACCCGAGTGCCAGTCTCCTCTGGACCTCCTTTGCTCCTCTATCCGTGAATGATATTAACTGACCCAGATAGACATACTCCTCAATATATGCCGACTTATGGTTGTTAATTTCACACTTCTCTTTTACGCCATTTGTCATACGTTTCGTCTTTTGGTAGTTCGGATAAAGACCAACCTTTTCACACAATGCCAGAAGCTGCTTCATCATTTCTCTCAGTTATTCCATGGCTTTTGCAAAGAGCACAATGTAGTAGTACAATATATGTAGTGGTAGATGAGAACAATAAATTTAGTTTTGGGAATACCGAACATCAGTTAGGGTTTCGGCTCTATATCCTTAAAATAAATGAGTCGCTAGTTAAATGAGGGTATAGAAGACATAATAACGATTTTTTTTTCTAAATACATAATTTAAGTCTAAATTTTACTAAAATGCTCTTGTATTTAGTTAGATTAAGGTTAATTTAAATTTATTAGAAAGATTTTTTTTTTAAATAGACGTGATATGAGGTTTGAATGAAGAGTAGTTTAATATGGTATCATTTAGAAACTAATGTATTTCAAGTGAGATAACTCTTTCAATGGTTTGCGCGCGGCCCAGACATCAACAACTCAGAGCATCTGTACAACGATTAATGAACGTTCTAAGTTCGACAGCTTTCTTCAACTCTCATTTCACTGATAGGATTGTCACATATTCCTGGAACTAACCCTTATTAAACATAGTTCCCTTTTTAAACTTTAAAATACTTGCATCCTTAGGGATCCTAAAAGATGCCTAAGAATAATATATAAATTAAGATACTAAAGTAAATTTTACAATAATCACTTTAAATTTGAAATCCACAACCTTTGAGGAATGGTGCTAAAACTGGAGGATTAAAATAAGTTCCAATAAATCCCAGTAAATCACATTTACCCTTTGTCGTAAGCCCATGACCTCCTGCCCCACAGTATTCTTTTGATAATACTCTACTTAATCCTGTCGAACAGGTTCCAGGTGTACTCAGGAGTACATCTGGAAAAATGACTGACTTGGAATCCTCATACAAGACTGAAAAGACAGGAAACTGCTCGTCGATTCCGACTATTGCAACATTTATTTGATAAATGGTCTAAACTCCCAATGCATTACAAAAGACTGATCTACGTGGCTATAATAAGGCCTATCTGGACATACGGAATTGAGCTTTGGGGCTTTAATAATCCATCGAAACCCTCCCGAATTCAATCCTTACAGTCCAAAATCCTTAATGTTCCTTAGTTTGTCTCAAAGCAAGTCATCCACCTCAATGTCCCGTATGTTACCAAAATGGCAATAAACAGATTCCAATCCTTCCATGATAAACTTCCCAACCACCCAAACCTACTTTCTAACCTGGCTTCTCCTTTATCACCTAATAATAATGCTCCTAGGTGTCTGAAAAGAAAATTGCCTCTAGATCTTCTCTAGAAATGTTATTAGAGTTCTATCAATGGGTAGATTGTCCATATGTTTGTATGATGTCATTTTATCACAGCAAATTTACTAGATGTACGTATTTTTATACAGTTCTAAATAACAATGAATAAATTATATAAAAAAATTGAAATCCTTTAGATACCAAAAAATTTAACTATTAAATAACAGAAAATGTGGCTTAGTAAGTTATATTATTAATGGTATGAACCTTTTTTTAGATAATTGAAATAATAATCTTTTAACACAGGATGGTAAAAATCATAAAATACAAATTCAATTCCTGAACTAATAACTAATATCTTTGTATTCAACACGCTCCTTGTTTGCTACTCAAAAAAAAAAAAGAGAGAAATGATGTTATAAGTATTTATTGAAATGAGCAGTAAGCTAGTTCTAGTTATATTCCAAAATATATATTTGAAAAATCACAAGTGGATAGAATAATAATTTATGCTTTAGTGTGTTATATACAAGTTTGCAATGGATATTAGCAGGGATCAATTGTACAATATCAATGATGGTCCATTTTGAGACAAATCATACCCAATTTCCATTATAGCTCTCCTGTAAACGTTGTACCAATGTGCAAGAGAAACTGCCATTTTTTTAAAGCCCTTCTAACTAAATTCAGACTGGTATTAATGCGAAATTACAAGAAACATAACTAATATTCAAACTTAATGAAAAGGTATTTATTATTAAAATAAGATGGCAGAAGTTTATGAATGCATTATTCTACTAAGAAAGTAGGAACGAATGAGAAAAGGGAGCCAAAGAAAATACATATGAAAATAGAACCTAAAGAAATGGTTTATTGAATAATAATAAGACAAAATGCCACAATCAAGAGCAATAAATATTACTGTTATAAGTATTCATTGAAACAATATATGCAGAAAAAAATAAAAATAGCAAACTATAGTAAATAAAGTTCAGAAAAAAAAACAAACAAAACATGAATTGATATAAAAAATATAATAAAGTAATATTGGTTGAATAATTATTTATATAGTTTTCCACAATTTTCAATCGTATTACATTCACCTAATCCGGCGAGAAATGGAAAATTGTAGTTGAGTACAATTTGAATTCCTATTGCCGTAGTTCAATAAAATTTATGTATTTTTGTCGATTTCTTTTTTTGCATTTCATCATTATTAGTTCTAAAAATTTCGGCCACAAAAATGTGTTTAAATTAAAATTTTACAAGTAGATTTTGTGCCAACAGCTTACTTATGAAAATTCAGAATTATTTCATTATGGGTGGTGTACTGTGTTCTGTAATGCGTAAAGAGGCGCTGTTGCTAGATCAACGGTTGTGCTAGGAGGTGATTTAGTCAGAAGCACTCTCGACCGCCAGATTTTTACCCAATTAAGGGTGCCTACTTAATGATAATAGGTGGACCTCGGAATGCTCCCGAACCTACAAGGTTGACTCAGAGCTGCAGTAACAGAATAAATAACTATCTGTCATAACCGGAAATGGGTCCTTGGAGTTCACATACATATATAGTTACTCTTTTTACATTTTTTTCTTTATTAAGACTGTACATCGACTACTCTAACAATAATAAATTCCCAGAAGCATTTAAAGCACACATGTGAACACCGTAGAAGTACAATAAATGGATAGCAAGAATCGAACATTATTCGACGAAGCTCTCATCTAGGCTTCACTTCAACAATACGATATCGTGTACAGAGATTAGTAGAAACGAGGAAGGTAACGCCATCCAATTTGCCGCAGTTCCAATCCAACGCCGATTCACACAGCTTATTCCGAGCACGGCAGTCGCCTATGGAAATGAATCAGGAATTTTATTGTATAACAGAATAAAGGTTAAATGTGACAAAAAGAAATAAAAAAACTGTGAAAGAAGTAAATTATTACGTACCTCATAGATAAAAAAATCGTTAGCAGAGAAATTTAGATAATTCTAAATACGGAGGATTTAAATGGGAAATATTTTCATTCTAGATATTGACAAAATATTAAGAAACTCGCCAATACGATGTAATTGAAACAAAGGAAATTCAGATCAGCAAAAAATGTAGATTACATCAGGAAAAAAAATCTTTTCATAAATAACTGATCTATTTAAAAAAAAAAAAATTATAAAAATAAGATAAAACATAAGAAATATTCCCAGTTCACGTAATACAAACCTAAATTAACCGTTTATAAGTGAAATTTTATAGTTTTTATTTGAGCGAAATGTTTAAAAAAAAATGTGGCTTCTATTTTTTAATTTTTAATCTGGAGTAGTCACGGTTTTTTTTATGGATATTTACTTATATTTTTATGGGTTATTTCCCTACTACTATATTCACAATCCTCGTCCAGATATCATCCAAGGAGAACCTACTTTTTAAAGCTACAATTTTTTAATTTCAGTTACTCTTGCCTTAAACAAAAAAAATATTCACTTCAAACTACTTAAGTCGGCAAGGGTCTGCCTTTTTAAATTTTTCACTGTTTAGTGATTATTTTTTAATTTAATAATCTTTTTCATTTAATTACCATTACTCTAGTTGTTTAAATTAGAAGTTTGCCAATTCTATTTATTTGAGATTTTTTTTATGTGTGTTAATTAAATCCTTCTAATGGAAACCAAATTTCGTTAATCTTCCCATTTTTTTTAAATTTCAAATTCGAAATTCTAAAAATTAAGTAACCATCAGATTCCGAAATTGTCATGAGTGCCACCACGCGTCAACGAAATGAAATGGCATGAAAAATTCGAAATAACTATTTATAATTGTCATTATAAAAGATTATACCGACAAGTTTTACAATATATTCGTATTTGTAATAAATTAATGGCTTTTTTGTGAGGGAAAAATGTATATATATTTTTTTTGTAATTCTATACAGTTGAGTTGTGATTTTTTTTACTTAAAAATATTATGTCCATGCTTACGATATATTCCACTAATTATTTCATGTTTTTTTTTATAAAAAGGCTTTTCTAAATTAAAATGATGCATTAAGTTAATTAATAAGTGAATAAATTAATTATGATACTAAAAACAAACAATAATCGGAGGGGGACATTGGTCACCATTGATTTATTTGTTGGCTCGACTGCTTCTCATTTAAATAATTATAGTAAATTGCTATTCATCATATTATAATTATAGTAATTTATATTTGCACTCTCATTAATTGATAATAAGCTGGTATAATGTTTTTTATTTAAATCCTATTGTTAAAATAAAATTAAAAGAAACTATATCAAAGAAAATAATACATAGAAGTCACGTTTCAGATATAATAATGAGATTCATTGGAATAGAGATATTGATATTCATAACCAATGGAAGAAATGGGTTAGAAAGGAGAGGAAATAAAAATTGTCTATCTTGTTGTAGGGGCCTCGGGCAAGGGGCAGTGATTTTCTGGGTAACTTCGTCACCTGGGAATTCACAACCCCAAGTCTACTCACAGTTCTCAGAACGCTCACATTTATAGCTAACATTCCAAAGTTTTAAATAATAATATCAAAATTTATTGTTAAATAAATATATTTAAAGTGTTAGAAGCATAAATAAGCATAACCATAGAAATGAATATCTAAGGCATGAAGATGAGGCATGAAGATGAGTATCATAGACCGAAATAAGAACCTAACTCACTAGAAAGAGCTAATGACTCACAGCTCCTGATTGTTAAAAAGAAATCATACTTTATTGACATTATTTTTAACTTTTTAAATGAAATAAAATTAACTATATTAGTGAAATCATTGATGACCTTTCCTTTCTAATTCAAATCAGTGGACAGCTTATTGAAGTTTTAATAATTTTTTTTATAAAAGGATAATTTCTTTTATTTTTGAGAGCAAAAGTGTTACAAAGAAATTAATAGATAATTTGATGATGATATATATATATATATATAATTGTTAAATCCAGTTTAAAGTGAGTTTTTTTTTATTGTTGCAGTTTCTTGTTAGATGTAATATATAATAATCTTTTAATTATATATTACTACTATTCAGAAGAGACTCATTTCAGGAATAAAATTTATTTTCTATTTTATTCTAAATGTAATTGCGGTAGTGGCTCGCTGCGTAAGACACTCCAAGAACCTGGGTTCGAAATCGACTGAGCCAGATATGTAATTATTCTATTGCTGTAGCTGTGAGTCAACCCTGTGGATCGGGAGCCCTCCTAGAACCCACTCAGCCTCTATAAATTGGTTACCCATAATTGAGGAAAAATCCAGAGGTTGAGTATGATCATGAAAAAAATCAACTCCTTGTATAACCGTTGTATGAAACATTTTCACACATAGTACTGAGCCCCTGACCATTCATGGCTTGTATCAGTTCATATTATTATTATTCTAATAGTCATTATTTAACTTAAAACAAGTACTAAAATTATATAACAACGTTTTAAAAATTTTCAAACTAATTCAACGTAAAGCTACGTATTGTTTATAAATTTGTCTGCACAGTTATTTTACAGAGAAAGTAAAATACTTATAGAAATGTTACAGAAAAATATTTTCCTTTTGACACCAGCGAAATTAACATCGGAAAAATTTAACAGACTGAGAAATATCATTTGATTCAATTATACATATTATTCAGTGTTTTTAATTAATATATTGTGACTAATATACAAAATAAGGTTTTTGTTACTAATCGTTGGATTTGGATCAAGATTAATTTGTTACAGAATTGGTCTATAATTTTATATAATATTTGATAATAATAATAGTAATAATATTTAAGAACAAAAAAAATGCTTCTTTATTCTTTTGTTGTGGTTTATAAATACCCATGAAATTATAAAATAAACGTTATGAGTGCATTTATTTACCTCAATCAAGTTAGAGAAAGCGTTTCCATGAGTAAATGCACTTACCTGAAACAGAAAACATAAACATCAATCACCTTTTATATTAAATAAAAATGGAGTAAGTTTTATTTTAATGTTGAATAAAAAAAATCCCAGTATCCGTGACACAGATCTAAATACACTTTACTAAAATTATTAGTACACATTGATGTAAATACGAAAAGGAAATACAATGGTGGAAGGTTGCCTCACTAAACAATAGACGCCGTTATTAGGACTCCTGCCCGTTTAATCGAGCATATCTTGGAAACCATGTGGCTTACACCTCCAAACCATGGATTTCCCTGTACTATTAGGGCTTTTAAGTACTGCATATGAGGTCAATATTAATTTATTAATATTTTACATTTTTTTTAAAAACTCATTGAGACTTAAAACCTAGAGTATTTTGTAAACATCAAGTTGACTTCGTATACTTTTGCCAAAAAGTAATTTAATGTGAATTAGCAATACCCCATTCATGGTATTTGACTGTGGCCAGTGGTGAAAGGGCAGAGTTGGGCAAGAATCATCATATGAGAAATTTAATTAAATTTTAATTGCATGTTTCAGTTGCGCTGTAATTGCACTAAGATAACCGTTAAATGTTCCAAAACATCCAAAATTAGTGGTGTTGAAGAACAATTACTCTGAAGTAATTGTAAGGCACAATCACGACTAATGTAATTGTGTAAAAGTAAACTCTATAGAATTACTATAATTGACATTATGAATCTTTACAATCATTTTTTATGCTAATTAATTTCAATTACAATTGTATGTAATTTAATACGCATGTGTGGATTCAGTTTATTTGAACATATTTCCATTGAGCAGAAATCTTAAAAGTCATAATGGATCGATATGCAACCACGCCATCATAAAATCGAATTTATATTTATTTTCATCATCTTTGAAAACCTCCAAATAAACAATAATATGTTACTAAAATCTTACGTCCGAGCGCAGTCTCGAACTGAATATCATTTTCATATTTTAAATCTATTGTAAAACAAATTTTTTTTCGTTGTAGTATTAGTAATCACTATTAGAATTTAAAAAAAATGTATCATAATTACGAATTAAACTGCAGGTGGTACTTCTTGCATTGACTCATAAACAGTAAATGTTACAAATTAAAAAAAACAAAAAAAAAAAAAAAAAAAACAGTGCTGTGCTGATTAATAATAACGTAGTATTTTATATTTTAGTTTTCGAGATTTTCAAATCAATGTGACATGGAATCTTTTTTTTTTTTTTTAAACTAAACGGAATAAATGTGAATTATATCTTATATAATTATATTATCACTAATTAGTAATGTCTTATCACTTACTGAATAATTACTAAGTAAAACCCAGTTACTCTGTTTTTACATTGAGATTAATTCAAATGCTTCGCAGTATGTCAGTATGTGTAATTTATCATCGAACAGTTTTATCTAGAAATGAACAGTTTACGAGCCATGTCTGTATGACTTTTATTTGTATTGAGAGCTAGTGAATAAACATCTAAGGACGTTATCGCCATCACAGACCAGATATTACCCTTTTCTCCATGGGAACGTATGTCGGGAATACTTGAAATGAAATCTTTAAAACCCGACCTGTACATTCTCGACCAGTCGACTTACCGTTGTCGGAGTTTTGAGTAACATCAATTTTTATGTAACTTTTATTGAATTTATTCTACAAAATTAACGACCAAGAGTGCCCCCGAAAAATCCCGATGTATCTGTGGCATTGAGTGCTATAGGACCGCATAGTAAGTTCTGAGGTCACATTGTGGTATTAGGTTTACATATATAAACACACATACATATGCGACAGTGGTTATTTGTAAGCAATGTTAAATCATGGCCAAAATGGATGTAAAACAGATAAGTTATTTTGCTCCAATCGCGATCTACCCAGAGATTATCAGGGAGATATTGACCTTCATTGGAATGGAAAATAAAATGTCACTAATGCTGGTAATCAGATGGGTTGGTAATCATGTGGGTAGGCAATCAGGGAATCATGATGTGTGGGATTCTCGTGAGTAATACTCGGCCAAAATGAATCATCCTAACTTATTCTCTGTAATGACAGACCTGTCCATTGTGCTTCTCCCATATAGCTGCCCAGTATTAAATATGGTATCCGTCATATTTATCAGTGATGGGTCAGAACCCATTTTGCTCTGTCTCATTACTCCATTCCTGTAAGCAATATAAGCCAGGATGTCATAACGAATTTGATAAAAAGCCTAACAGTCTTATTAAGTCGTTGACATGAAGGGCCATTTGCACTTTTAGGTGTCGACTGAAAATGCAGGGTCGTTTCTATTGAAATTGTGAGAAAATTCAAAATATTAAAATAATATAGTATTTTAATTATGATGAAAGGTGCTCAATACAAGTTGTTGTTTTTTTCTGTCTCTGCTTCCTCTTACTTCATTCAAATTTGTGCTTAAACCGGCACACAGTAGTTCAGAATTCCGAAATTCGTGGGGAAAAAAATATATATTCCGTAGCCTTCAAAATTATTCCATATTTTTCAGGAATATTTATTTTTCAGAACGTTTTAGTCGACCGGAAGGAGGATTTCAGTAATTTTAATCACAAATTAAATACTTTATATTCAATTATATTTGAAACTGAAGTTACATCTATGTATATAATTATTAATAGATTTTTTTTTGCTCCTATCCATCATTTTTTTTTTTCCTCGCTAAGAAGGTAAGGATATTCCCTATAGTGATATAGCGAAATACAGCAGACCACAAACAATTTTCGAATTTGGTCACGAAATTAGAGTTTCTGACACTTTATAACGCACTGACCATATGCAGTGGAAGCACCAACAGTTTTCATAAAGTAGATGTCTGAAGTCATTTTTTTAAAATATTTATTTATTGCTATTTACAACTGTGCATTATAATACATTTAATAAATCTGATCTAACTTGAATTGGAGTGTTACAGACGTGTAGAGAAACTACCCACTGGTAACATTCAAATGACATTTTACATTACCTGGTCTCGTGGCCATCTTCTTTTCGAGCACCTCAGAGTATTGACAGGAATGGATGAAAGGTTAGAAACTAATGGGTTTGAGTGGTTAGGGATTTTATAATGGTAGGAGTGATATCTGGTTCGGGCTAGATCGTTACATAGGGAACATTAGGGTCTTTATGTATGATTTTATTTGTGACAAAGTAAGGAGCATTGAGGATTTTACGAAGGATTTGGAATTATAAGGCTTGGTTACGAGAGGAATTCGAAGGTTTAGTGGAGCCCCAAAGCTCAACTCCTTATGTCCAGATTGGCCTTATTACAGTCATGTAGATCAGTATTTTGTAATGTGTTGGAAGTTTAGACCGTTTGTCTAGTAAATGTTGTAATAGTCGAAATCGACGCGCAGTTTTCTGTCTTTTCAGTCTTGTGTGAAGGATTCAAGGTTAATTGTTTGTCCAAATGTAGTCCAAGGTAGCGGATCTGTTCGACAGTGGTAAGAGTAACATCATTAAATTAAAGTGTAGGGCAGTCAGTAGGTTTATGACAAAGGGTAAAGGTGAGTTGATGGGATTTGTTGGAATTTATCTTAATCCTCCAATTACGACACCTAAGTCATTTTAAAGTGGTTATAGTATTTCTATTTATTTATAATTTCCTCATCATTTTCATTCAATTTGGAGAAATTGGGCTGTGCGGCGATAACATTAGTGAGTATTATGATAGACGTCCCTCTGAAATTTTCGCACTAATTTTACAATTAAACAATAAATTGAAGATAGAGTTCAGTTCACTCTTTGTAATTTTAAAAACTTTTTTTTTTTTAAATATCATATTTGTCTCCGAGAAATGATCCACCTCTTCAACAAATTGACAACAAAATGCAAGTACAATGAGTGTGCACTAAAAAATATTTTGCCACAAAGGAACACGATAAACAGACAACCAATAGGATTGAAAAAACGGAATATTAACAGATTTTCTTAAAACAAAAGTTTAATAAAAACATCAAATACAGATGGAAGAGCTTTTCACACAGAGATAATATATTGCACGCTGAAAGGACCAATAACTGATCCTGGAACACTTCCGAACCAATAGTTTGGTACTGTTTGAACATTTATGGGATTTAAGTATTTCGAAGAAGAGGTTGGGTTGCGTTTATATTTAGTATGTATTCAGTCTTGGTAATATCTCCGGTCGATCCATGTTAAACTGTTGATGTGAGATGTAATCAAATTTGCAATGTGTTTTCTGTCCAAACCGATTATGCCTGAATTGGAGAAAGTTCCGACAGAAGAGTTGTTCACTGGTATTTCAGATACTCAATGAGTTGTGTCTGAAATGTTCCAATTGCATCTAAACAATTATGTATTTTCTTGATTTTTTTTTGTTATTTTACTTGAATATTTGAATTTTTATCACTGAAGTGAAATGAGAAAGAACTTTTTTTTTGTTTTTTTAAGAAAATAAAATGATAGAAACAGTAATTCTAACCAAGGAAACCATGAGACTGAAAGGACAGGAAAAGGTTCGTCTCTAATTGATTATAAAAGACTCATTTACATGTATATAACAAAGCATATTTGGACTAATGAAGTTGAACTTTGAGGCTCTACTAAAACCATATAAAATTATAATTTATTATAGTTTCTTAATTCGTATCATAGATTCCTATTCCTCGCCAAACTTTAATGGAATACTTGAGCCTTAAAAAAAAATAACATTTTTCCGTATCATATTCTTGTACCATAATTCGCACTGCATTTACTTTGTGTATTTTTTAAGCTAATGAGTCTGCGAACTTAATAAAATAAATAAATTTAAAAAAAAATTTATTTAAATCCTTGCAATAATATTATTTATGAATAAATATTTCTTTCGTCTAAAAATATTGAATTAGATCTTTAGTTGACTTATATACTTGAATTATTTTGTAAGACTAGTTTATCAATAAGGAAAAAGAACTATTTTGATGGAGTAAGAATTGTATATTATTACGCTAATTTGCGTTTAATAACGGTAAAAATTAAATAAATTATTGTAGAACGGAAAAAAACTGCCTAAAATAAATAAAAGGAAAATTATAGTCGTTTCACAGCACAAGAAAAAGATTATACAATTTTAAATTGATTTAAATAATGAAATGTTTTCAGGTCTAATATTACTAGGTAATTAAACAAAACACGAGGAACAGACGAAATTTCTAAATGTGATTACTTCTTGACATTTATTTATTTAAATAATTTTTAATGCTCATAATGGTACAATTCACTTCTTTTTTACGATAATGTAGAGATGTATTTTTTTCTGTTTTAGGTAACTTTTTTTTAGTAATTAATTTATTGTTATTTGCAACTGTATAAAATTATATAAAACTAGTGAATTTGTTATTAGATATAAAATCGGACCATCTTCTTTTCAGACGTCTAGGGGGATTATTAGGTAATGAAGGAGAAGCCAGGTTATAAACAAGTAGGTTTGGGTGGTTGGGAGGTTTATCATGGAATGATTGGTATGTGTTTCTTGCCAAAACGGCAACATGTGGAACATTGAAGTCCTGATAGATGACTTGATTTGTGACAAAGTATGGAGCATCAAGGATTATAGACTGTAATGTTATACGTATTAATAAAACAATAATACTATTAATATTATTGTTATTTTTTATCCATATATCGATAATAAATTTCTTTATGCAGTTAAAACGTGCCCTGACTAAACTTTAGAAATTAAAGTTAAATAAATAATTGTATTAATTTTTACAAATTTAAAACGCAAAACATATATGCGATATGTTGAAACATAATGCTAGCTAATATTATTAGTTCATTGTTAAAAATTTACGAACCACAAAGTACAATCACTATTAGTTTTTATTTTAGGATGAAGACGATTATTAACGAAACTATTATGGGCGTACCCAGCTAGGAGCAAGGGGGGCTGCTCCCACCCCCTAAGTGAAAAAAAAATTATCTATTTAATAAAGATTTTTTTTCAGGGAAATAATTGTAATGACTAATAAACCACTGCTATAATTATATATAATTTTCTTTAAATTTTGGTTTCATTCGCCTTTTCCTTGCTGAAATGTTACAACATGAACGACTACGTTAACCCTGAACCCTAGGTAACCCCGCCCCCAATAGTAGAACCAAACTCCAATTACAATAATAATGGTATATTTTAATACTTTATTATGAAATAGGATCCAGTTGACACTACATTCAATATTCTTGCCTCATAAATGAAAATAAAAAATAAACCTATCAATGATCCTTCTCTTCAAAATAACTTTCTCGTTAAAATTCGACGGCGCCAATATAGAATATTATTGAAAATAATATAGCCCCCATCAAAGGAAAAACGGTAAACAAAGATGAAATAAAATTATTATTGTTAACTCTGCTTGCCGGACTGTGAACTGGGAGTAAATGACAAAGCAATCCCAAGGGGAAGGGTACCAGCTTTTAAAAAGTTGAAATATACTCCCCTCCCCCCCTCCTTTTTTTCCTTAAAGAGGAAAGTAAATATTGAAAGTCTTGGGAGTGAATCAGTCTTAGGGGGGTCAGCCTGGTTTTTGTGAGATATCGCCCTACAAAGAGTTAGCATCTTTCATAATTCAGTCAAATCTCGATAACTCGAATTCTAAAGAAATGAGAAATAACTCCGAGTTAAGCATTATTCGATATATATTTTAATAGTGGGCTCACAGTCGTATAAGTATCACAGGTATCTAAGCACAAATGAAGAGCATTTCAAATACAGGGGTAAGTTATTGATGTAATTACGTATTGGTTTTAATAACCCTAATAAAATTAGTTATCTAATTTTCTGATAAGATGATGCGGAAATCTACCTTTGTGGTATATTTTGAATCATTAATATTTTTTGTGAATATATTGTTATTTTATTTTAAATTATTGTTCTTTATATTTTATGTTTTTATTTTAGTCAATGTTTATTAAAGAGGAAAAAAAAGGAAAGATACATTGGGGAAAGGGAGAAAATATAATTACGTATATAAATAAATAGTAGGAAATTAAAATTAAAAATAATAAGAAAAAAAAGATTAAAAATAAATAAAAGAACAAAAATGATTTTTAAAAAAGATTCATGTATTACTGTTATTTATATAATAAATTTGCATTACTATGGTTAGATATTATAAGAATTAAAAAACAAAATTGTCTCACAGACAAAGTCACA
>NW_027107804.1:34461-43396 GCF_000696795.3 Halyomorpha halys | reverse complement strand
CCCTCCCCTTACGCTATAGTCAAGGTAACAACCTTACTCATTGAATAATCATATTTCATTAAATTGTCTTTTGTGCAGGCTAATCGCCCATGTTTTCTATAAATCATTTATTGTTGATACTGTTAATGAGGTTAATAGAAAAAACAAACTATTTTTATAGTTTTGTATTGAAATTATATAGTTTATATAAGACATGAACAAATACCCTGTAAGGAAAAAAAAAACAATTTAATGAATTATGACAATTCAAGGAGTAAGGTTGTCTCCTTGAAAATGGCCTAATGAACGAAACATAGGAATTTTAAAAAAAAAATAAATAGTTGAGAGTAAACTTGGATCATTAAAGTTTGTGTTACCAATACAAAATGTTATCTTACTGGGTTAAAAAATAATGAACAATTTAGACAGAACCATGAGTAGATGTTTCCGGTATACAGGAATGTCCGTAAAGAGATGTTGTACTCGTGTACTTACAAAGAAGTTACCGGTTCAGTTTATTCTTACGGTCAATACTAAAGAAGTTTTCTCAATATCAGTATTTGGCTTACAATAAATCCATTCTTGGAATCTTGATGAAATATCCAAAACACCGATGAGCGGTTTGAAGATATTGTCTGCGGGTAAAAGCATAGGAAATCGGACATGAGAAGCCAATCCGACAGGAATAAATGCAAAAAAATAAAAAAGAAGAAGATAGAAAAACAGGAGGGGATTGGCCCTGTTCTACTTTTAAAATAAATATTGAAGGAGGAACCGGGATGAGGGAAGGGAAGTTGAGCTCAAGGGAGACGATCTGACTTTATCGCTCGACACTACAAATATATGTCAAATAATATAACAGCCCTTATTGATACCCGTCTTCCCTCTGTCGCTGGATCCTCTACAGATTCCAAAATAGAATCGCATAAAATGTCACCACATTTATTCTCCTCAGCCCACAAGCCTTAATATTTTTTTTTCGCAGTAGCAAAAGCTAAATGTTGGATATTTATTGACCAAATCTGAAAAATAAGCCTCAATAATTTAATATTCTATATTCATCTATTTCTATTACTATTTTTTTAAATAATACTTTTTATTTATTGATAGATATTACAATCTGCTACTCAGTTGTGGGCAATAGGTAATAGTGATGAATGATCTCATACATACTAAAATAAAATAAAATAAATAAATGAATAAAAAAAAATAAATATATAAAAACAAAAAAATAAACAAAATGAATATAATAAACTATCTGTATGAAAAATAAAATAACATAATATTAAAATAATATAGTCGCTAGTCTCATTTACACTCTAATATTTAAACAATCGACCTGAGGATCCCTGAGCCCACTCTATCCCCCACGTGTGAGAGGTAGAGCAGAGCTCGAAAGATCCCAGCGCATCCCTCTCGCCGTATCACTGGTAGTGAGTCAGTGGAGGCTGAGCAAGTGCGCTAAAGCCGCAAACACTCAACTTGAGTGGAGAATCTGACTATGAATGGAATATGAACAACTGGAACTAAAAATATGAATTAACTCGGGAGAGGTGTAGCTTTGAGAATTTAGCTCATATTGTGAAATCAACGTCTATATATTACTAGTAATTCATCTGTTTTATTTATGCTTTTTTCTTCCTTCCGTTAACCCTTTGAACGTTATTGTTTATGCATTAACTCCCTCCTTTACTTCCCTTTCTATACTCGATTCAGTTTTGCTCTGGTCTCCTCCCAATGGCAAGATTGAGAGTTTTTCTTACCAGTACAATCCTAACGTGATATTTATTTTTCTCATTTGAGCATTTTGCTCACCTGGACACCTCCTGCGTTTCTAATTTTAAATCACAAGCCGAGGTAGGAAGATCCTAGATCTTTTAAGAAATCTGGAGTCTTCATTCCCTGTTGAAAGGGATACAGTTTACAATTTAAATTTCATTAAAAGCAATCCTAAATATATTTGTTATCATCGCATCCAATTATATAAAAAAAATAGTACAAATAGTCTACCATGAGATAAATACTCATGGGACACCTCATAAGGGATATACAAGTAGAAAATTCTTGTCGGGTTAAGGATTTCATAATAATAAAAATATTTAACATAAAGGTATAGTATAAGAGCCCAGTGGAAAAAAAATTAGTTATTTCGACCCAATTCTCCATTACTTTAATGAAAACTACGTATAAATACTAGTCGAAATGGACTAGTCTATCAAGTATAGTTAAGGGAACACAAAAATGGCGGTTGTTCCAAAATGTTAAAAAAAAAAATAGGGAACTATCTTTGAAACTACCTACAAGACCATAGAAATGGTTTTAATTTTCTTAAAAAGGAATAATTTATTGAATAAGATCTAAACCCAAACGTTTGTCATATGTATAAAATTCTAAAATAAGTAATTATTCAAACTTATTTAGCAATTAAAGAATCTCAAATCTTGAAATAGAATTATAAAGTGAAAAACGTGGGCGTTGATGACCTCTGGGTTTTACGCCCAAAAGCCCCAACCAACAACAACAACTACCTACAAGAATAGAAAACCCAATAGTACATCATTTAAATTAGAGTAGATTTGCTAAAATATGAGCCCTGGTAGAGCTGTTTACTTTCAATAGCTCCCAAAATAAAGTTATTTGAGAAGGAATATTAAATATATTCTGAAAAATCAGTAGTTAGTGAATTTGTTGTGAGAAATATTTATCTCAGGGACTATGAGACGTACAGATGTATATTAGCACTCAAATTAAAGCTTAATTAATTAATATTATATAATGTATTTTATAACGTTTATCTTTAACGTAGTTTTCATTATATTTTCCGAAACGAATCAACAAATGTTGATTTCTAGTTGTTCGGACAAAATGTTTGCTTTATGAAAAATTATATCTCAGGGACCATTGGACGCACAGAAGTCTGCCAGCAATTAAATCAAATATAGTTTCCCGTACATAAATAGTTTATAACGTTTATCTTCCTTGGGATAGGACTTATCATGATATATGCATATGAATATGGAATAAAATTTTGTCCAAACAACCAGAAATCAATTTATTTAAGCAAATATAGAAAAAACTACCACTATAGCACCTTAAACGAATTTTGATTTGAGTGCTAATTGACATTTGTACGTCTCATGGTTCCTGAGATGTAAATTTCCCACTTGGGTGTGAAAATTAGGCATTTAAACCCATTCAGACTGTTTTAATGATGATAACACCTAGTTTATTTCAAATAACACCTTATTTTACACTGAAATACCGAGTTGATATCAAATCGTTGTGCCGTTTTTGAGAAAATCGAAAAAATATATGAGTTGTACTTCTGACCAGTCGATTTTATCGAAACAATTCCTGTGAATAAATTATAAACAAATCTAGGCTATTATTTATACCAGCCTTAAATATGTAATTTCAGTTTCGTAAGAATTTTTTTTTGCTATTTATATGCACACGATCGCAATATTTCACATTTTTTACGATCCCAATATTTCCCATTTACTATCAAATTCACGCATGTATAGCTAAGGGAAAGAAAAAAATAATGGATTTTCGCTAAAAATATTTTCGCTATAAATCGGCTTTTAATTGGAAAGATTGTTCAAACATATGTTTAACCTGCCCCAGATCGCAATCAATTTTCTTAAGTTTTTTTTTAATAATTAAAATGTTCAATTTAAAATAAACGATTTAAATTGATATTTGTTTTTTAATTAACTTAGTGACGGTAACTAACCCCAAGGGACTCAATTCTTGAAATATTTTAAGAAATAATTTTATTGAAGAAAGTGACATTTATTAGTGTAAGTACATAATAATAAATTTATAACATTTATTCCTCGTTTAATTTTTTTTTTTGATACAGGAAACGTTAACAGAGCTTTTTTCATTGATTGCTACCATGGTTCACTAGTGGTGTTGGGGGTAATTAGTATAAAAATAATATATTTCATATTACTCCTCACCTTCAGTCTTCATACTTCATTAATACATCTCTCCACGAGAGGCTGTTTGAGGTAGTTGATGTGGCACCTTAGTAACCTCATGTCGCCGATATGTCGATTCCGTTTTGGGTGGGTTGTCTTTTATTTCGTGGCAGGTCATTTCTGACATACGGAGAGGCTATCTAGAGTTGACCAACCTATTCTAACCATGGTGGAGGGTAAATTTCTTCATTTTGTGGGACCACAACGAAATGAAAAAGTTCACTCCCCTGGCCGAATTCGAACCAGTGCCACCCTCAATTCTCAGATTGCTAAGAACTGCGCCTAAACCACCTGAGCTACAAATGACCCTTCATTATTACACCGGCTGTTAATTTTTACCCTAGGGGTAATTCTGGTACAAATTTGTTTATTTACATAAACAGAAGTATTACGAAATTCCTCATGTCTAAAAGAAGAAATTAGAAGGGCGTTCCTACAGAAATTATACCGAACAAAAGAGACTTCAACATTCTAGAGAAGAAGCTGTTCAATTAAACTAGCGAGAGAATTTGTTCCTTGGAATGTTGACCTATCCTGTGAGGTGTTCCTGAGGTAGGCCTCTCATTTTTTCTATTCTTCCTGGGCTGGGGTCCTAACCCATATAGTGCTTCTAGATTACTAACCATATTGAAAAATAAATATTTTTTAATATTTCGACAACAGTTTTTTTTTCAGTGATTAAATTGAATAATTAATAATGAAAAAATATTCATTTTAATATTGCGTACATATATTAGATTTAAAAATAAAAATGTATAACTGACAACACATCGGCTAATAGGCTTATTAATAACAATAAACAAAGCAGATCGAAGTGGCACAGGACCAGATATCCAACTGACAAAACGTATAACACCAAATTGACTAACAAAGAGTAGACATCAGAAAATACAAAATTTAATTAACTTTACTGAAAATCATACAACTACTGACAAATCATTATGGAGGACCACTAAAAAACTGCTGATTTTAACCACCGACTTCTCACCGAATCCCAAACTTGGACCAGAACTGACGTAGAAAAATCACAAACATTCGGATAACACCTCTCTATAACCTTTATTCCACATCCTGATATCCTTAACCCAATTCACCTTGAATGTATTGAAGCAGAACTAAATATCCCCCCCCCCCCAAATGACCCTCCCACCTAAAGCATTTCATCCTTCTGAAATATCTAGTATTATTCAAAGATTACCTACCCGCAAAGCTCCTGGATACGACCTAATAACATCCCACATTCTAAAATTTCTTCCTCGGAAATCCATCCTATTCCTCACTTACATATATAACGCCGTATTCCGTTCCACATATTTTCCTGACCCCTGGAAATAATCTATAGTTAAAATGATCCCCAAACTCCAAAAGCCCCCAGAATACCCATCATCATATCGCACTATCTCTCTATTATCGATCATGGGCAAAATCCTTGAAAAAGTCATTTTGAAACACCTATACCCCATCCAGGATTCCAATCATATAATCCCTGATCACCAGTTTGGATTCCGAACATTCCACTCTACTATCCAGCAATGTCATCGTGTGGTGGATGTAGTATCGTCTTCTTTGGAGCGCGGAATGTACTGCGCGGGATTCTTTTTCGATGTAGAACAAGCTTTTGATTGGGTCTGGCATCCGGGACTGCTCTATAAACTCCGTAAATTCCTACCTCCTACATAGTTTCTCATCATTCGTTCCTTTCTCATAGATGAGTATTCCATAGATAAATTCCAACAAATCCCATTAAATCACCTTTACCCTTCGTCATAAACTACTGACTGCCCTACAGTTTCATTTAATGATGTTATTCTTACACCTGTCGAACAGATCCGCTACCTTGGAGTACATTTGGACAAACGATTAACCTGAAAAGAACATGGCGACGATACCAGCTAATATAAAATGTCATTAGAGTGCTACCAATATGTAGTTTCTCTACACGCCTGTAACACTCCAATTTAAGTTTGATCAGATTTACTTAGTGTATTATAATGTACAGTTGCAAATAGCAATAAATAAATATTAAAAAAAAATAATATGAAATAAAAATCTTCTATATTCATCCCAATTTACGGAATCTATAAATATCGAGCTAAATTAATTTGAAAAACAAAACTAAAAGCAACTCGAACATGGGATTCAGGCGACCTCCACTAATGAATAAGATAGAGGAAGAAATGACAGCGGCTACCCGGTGTTGCTCTCTTCCATCTGGAATAAAACATCAGTAGGGACAGCCGTTAGAGCATTTGCATGTTATTTGACATATGTACACCGGGGCGGGGGTGTATATTGGCGTCACCCTGTCAATCCAGAGCCCTGGCAGGCCAAACCATACCCTCGCCACTTCCAACAGCTTTCCTTCCGATAAAGCTGCCCCCTCCCTAAGGCCCCTATTGTTGGCCCCGCATCCGCTGAATAAATGTATATATTTTAAATATCTTAGCCTCTGATAAGGTTGTAACGTGTGAGGTTCCTACACTTCCCCATCACACACAATGAAGAGCGATGGAACAAAGCCGAATTCATACTACTTCAAATTAATCAGATCACGTTACTTCTTTATGATGAGATGATAGCTGACCGGGGATAATATATCTCAGGAGAAGATGGTTGGGGTGCGGTCAGTAAACAACACAAATAATTTGAAAGAACTTATCTAATAGTGTCTACGTTTCGGCCAGATTTTCTAACCTTCATCAGGACTAAGAACAAAGAGCAACATAAGAACCAATGAGTACAAAAAAAAAGATAGAAAATATAAAGAGATTGATTAAAGTAAATAATTATACAGAATAAAAAATTAATAATAATAAAATGATGAAAGAAGTGGAAAATAAAACGTATATACAGGTAAGTAAATATGAAAATAGAAAAACATATTCAAGGGAAAAAAAATTTAAGTTATATAATGGAAAGAAACAAATATGAATATTTTAATTATTAATAATTAAACAATTTTAAGTTATGGAAAAAAAAGAGAAAGATTATTTTAAAGAAAAATCATTTTTTTTTTTTTTTTTATTCATTGGTTGTTATCTTGCTTTTTGTTCTTAGCCCTGATGAAGGCTAGAAACTACGGCCGAAACTTTGACACTATTATATAAGTTCTATCAACTTTATATAACTTATTTACTGACCGCACCCCAACCATCTTCTCCTCATATGTTATTTTTTGTTTAGTTGATATTACTTAAATAGGATAGTTTTAGAAAAAAATATTCAAATCGTTGACTTATTTCAATAATTGGAATAATAAGGTTTTTTTAAATTTATTTTATTATCAGAAGACTGCTTTAATTTTTATCAGTAATTCTGGTTTATTACTACAGTCCCATTTATTTTTTTTTATACATAAATAGTGTAGCTTTCGAAGTCCATCATTTATATTTTTTACAATTTTAAAACAATATACTATTGAACGTTACCATTAAATTATTATTTTATACATTCTTTTTTTATAAGATATATTTCATATTTCATATTTCAGGACGTCATGTATCAGAATATACAAATTTATGTATATTATTTCTAAAACGAATGGGGGGGGGTCGAAAAAATTGCAAGCAGCTGCTCAGTTCGGTGGAAAATACCCAGCCAACCTCTAATATAAATGATGATGTAGGATTCCCAGTGAGTCCCTCCCCTCCCCAATGAAAACCCATCCCCTCCAAAAAAATTTAATTAATAAGTCTGATTCAGTGTATTTTTTATTATTATTTTTTTAAACCTTATTTAGTATAAGATCCAACTTAACTATGTAAAAAAGGCATTAACGACTGCAACAGCACATATTAACTTTGTAGACTCATATTGCGCAATCCCTATTGTGAACTCAATTGTCCTGATCAATCTACCCAATTAAGAAGTTTCATCAAAAATACTAATATTTATTCTATTATTTAACCATCGTGTATTTTATTATTTGTAATGTTGTGTGACCTGTGTTTAAAGATGCTGGTTCTTGTTCTGAGTTGAGCACCTTGTCTTATTTGATTGCTATTAAAATTGACTCTAATGTCTTCCGGCCGGTTTTATGCATACATATGACATAAATTGTATGACAAAAAAATATATATAATAAATAAAATTATAATTTTATTATATGGTAATGTATGATAATAACTTGTTTTAAAACTGATAAGTACAGATAATTATAGGCAGCGAAAGCTACAACATGTATCAATAAAAAAAAATGAGATTATAGAGATAATAAGGCTGAATGGTTTATTGATTATTAAATAGATTATCTGGTTTTGTTGAAACAATTAAATTTGGAATCTCTTGAAACATGCAGAGCAACTTTGTATTCCTACATAATTGTTACATTTAAAAACTAACTGTCCAAAAATTTCAAAAAACTCGTCAATTTTAATATTCCTCTTTATAAAACAGCTTCAGTTGTCTGTTGTAAGACATCGAAAGGCCTTGGTTGTTCAAATGTTCAATTAGCTCAAAATAATTATACTTAATATTCTCCATAATGTTTATTAGTTTTATAAAAAATTAAAATTATAAGTTGATTCTTAAATAATGTGATATTAATTTTTCTGTACTTCAGCTATTTTAAATTAATGTTTTATGGTTCTTATGTTATTATTAGTTTTACAAGCTTATGTTTACATTCCATGTAAGTTTCTAAAATTGTCGAGTTTTATGTATGATTTAAACTACTTACATATATGGTTTATATTTAAGCTTTTTAAGTTTATGTACGGTTTAAGCTACTTTCATGTATATTTCAAAATACATAAATTTTTAAATTATTTTTAACCTTCAAAGTTCTTTTAAAATCTTAATTAAGTAAGTTGTTTCAATTATTGCTTGTGTTAAATTTTGTATCACATTAAGTTACACGGAGTATGAAAGATCAGAATTGAAATTTTGATTTCAATTTAAATAAAATTAAATATTTAAATAAACATTAAAATTTATAAGTCAAAAATTTACTATAGCTTTGGTAATAGTTG
>NW_027107804.1:23014-34411 GCF_000696795.3 Halyomorpha halys | reverse complement strand
AATTAAAAAACTATTTTATATTTTAACTATGTGCCAATTAATTAATTTTTTTCTAGTTGATTAACTCAGAATTCAGTAGCTGAAAACCTTCCTAAGACACCGAACACTTTGATAACAAAAAAAAAAAAAGCGAGTAAATTAATAAAGAGCTTTCGGAGAACTTAACAAGTAACAAAAGAACATTAAATTTGTATTAATATAGCGTTTTTGTATTCCACGTTGACTCTAGTATTATATTAGGATTTTTGTCCTGCTTTATTTATAAATTAATTAATAATGAGCAGACTAGTTTCTAATTTTCATTTATACCTTTGAATTTACAATAGAACTCCGCTTATCCATCCTAATGGACACCAAGATATATTGTTCAAATAAAAGAGCCACTTAATTCGGGCAATGTAAATGTCGAATTACCTATATTATGATAAATTATATATCAGATAAAATAAATACAAAACCTAATATATAGGTTATATGTACGTAAATATACAACGGAGTTGAATTTATTGGACCAATTTAAAATAATTAAAAAAAAAAAATCTTTAGATACGTGATTTAATTCAAGTGTAGTTATGAACTTAAATTAAATCAAAAATCCTATTAACGATCTTTAAGTTTTCAATAGTACTAAAAAAGTATATTTTTTATTTCATTATATATTTAATTTTTATAACCAATTATTTCGGAAACCCAGATTTGTTTTTGAAAATTAGTGGTTTGAGGACGCGTTCTTCATTTATGTTTTCATTGGCGTATCGAATATTTGACAGTTACATAATTTATTATTCGGGAGTTTATTGGATTTGACAGTTAGAGCGGTTTATTGTATTTGACAGGATCATAATTTATTATATACAGAATTTTTTTTTGTTTCAAACTTATAACCATATTTTATAAATGGCGTCTGCATCAATAGCGTACTTCGCTGCTTACAGACATAAGGAAAAGTGATTATTATGTTTAAGTTTTTTTTTTTTTTTTTGTTTTTTTTTGGTAAAAACTGAATCATCCTGTTTTAAAAACTTTTTATTCTCATAAAACTTTTGTATCCTCAATTCAGAGTTCTCCTTCGTCTCGAAGAAGAATGAAAGTAAAAAAATATCTCTTATAATTACAATTCTATACTTGTTTAAATAAAGTATGTTTTATCCAATTTAAGTATCGAAACAATCTATATTTCTTTGTAAGTTGAATGTTTCCAACTTATGTTTATGTTCAAATTTATGTTTGTATGTTTCCAACGTTTAAGTTGAATACGGCCATCCTCTAGAACAATTTATCCCAATGATAACCAGTCTCATGGAAGTGAAAAGACTATATAAAAAAATTTATACTATACTTTTCATACGGATCGGCCTACAACCTTCATATTGTTTGCAGTATTTCTTTAAGTTTTTAACTATTCAATAATGTTAATGATAATAAAAAAAATAAATTATAGTGTATTAAAAAGTTAAAAAAAATAAATAGTTATTTATTTAAGATAAATTCCAACAAATCCCATCAAATCACCTTTACCCTTCGTCGTAAACCTACTGACTGCCCTACAGTTTCATTTAATGATGTTACTCTTACCCCTGTCGAACAGATTAACCTGGAATCCTCACACCAGACTGAAAAGACAGGAAACTGCTCGTCGATTTCGACTACTACAGCACTTACTAGACAAACGGTCTAAACACATTACAAAAGACTGTAATAAGGCCAATCTGGACATATGGAGTTGAGCTTTGGGGCTCCACCAAACCTTCGAATTCCTCTCGTATTCAATCCTTACAATCCAAAATCCTTCGTAAAATCCTCAATGCTCCTTACTTTGTCACAAATAAAATCATACATAAAGACCTTAATGTTCCCCATGTAACCGATCTAGCCCGAACCAGATATCACTCCTTCCATTATAAACTCTCTAACCACTCAAACCCCCTTGTTTCTAATCTTGCATCATTTTCCTGACAATCCTCCGAGGCGCCTGAAAAGAAGATGGCCACGGGACCAGATAATGTAAAATGTAATTAGAGTGCTACGAATGGGTAGTTTCTCTACACGTCTGTAACACTCCAATTTAACTTAGATCAGATTTACTAAATGTATTATAATGTACAGTTGTAAATAGCAATAAATAAATATTTAAAAAAAAATTTCTCTTATGACTTAAAAACCAGGCCTTTTTTAAAAAACATTCACTGACACTAGATCAAACAAGAATGAATATCCAAAATTTTGATTCTCTCAATAGCCCAATGGGAACTAGGTAAAGATTTTGTTGATATATTTTGGAGAAATACTGTTAATTTGTGTTTTTCTTATAGTATTGATAGCGACTTTAGATTTCTTCAATTTCAATTATTTCGAAAGTATAAAGAAAATCCAGACAAACTTAAAATTCATCGGATAGATTCTATCATATAAAGCAAGAGTAATTTACTTAAAATTATGATTATAGTAGTGTTTAGATATATTTGCACCGTTTTGCAGCTCGTTAATAGAAATTAGGAAATGGAATGTGATACAGACCATTAGTGACCAGAAATGCATCTTTAATGTTTCAGAGAAGCTCTAAAAAAAAAAGCTATATTAAGTTTTACGGGATGATGATTTAGAATTTCAGCTTTGTGACACCAAACGTTTCTGTCGAGACCCCATAAGGTCGGTAAATGTTCAAAATGTAATAGCAATCTGACCGTCAAACACATTTTTGAAGAATGTCGTCATTACACATCAACTCTGAACCAGTTAGGGTTACCAACAAATGTCCCAATGGCGTTGAGAAACGACGAATCTGTAATTGTAAAAGACATTAAATTCATCCATCAGACTAACTTAATAACCAGCCTTTAATTATTATAATTATCTATTTAACTTGCCTTATTTTTAAAATTAGAACAGTCAGTTATCTCCTTTTCACCATCCTTTCCAATATCGTAACGATTATTAAACAAATTATAATTGGTGCGGATCAGTACACCATACCAAAGCTATGACTAAAACAACTAGACCTTACCAAAGCCAACAACCAACGGGCGTTGATGACCAGGCTGTTAAACGCCCTTTCAAAACTAAAAAACAAACAAACAAGGTCGGACTACATTCATTAAACCTAAACAAATATAATCTATGACTTACATTCGACAGTTTTTAGTTCGTAGTGGTGTGACGACCTCTTTTTTTTCTCTTCTTCCACATCCTCTAAGGAGGATCTAAAACTTAAGAGTGCCTTTCAAGAGGAAGGAGCCTCTAAACATCTCGGTCTCAGGCAAGCATCTTCATCTGAGCCAGCGTTTTTCCTCTTTCCAGACCTAGTCATTGGATATGCTACATATAGCTCCTTCTAGGTCTGTCTCGTGATCTTCTAGCAATCGATCTCGCCTCCATACATTTTCTTGGCACTATGTCTGTCCCCATTTTACAGAAGTGTCCATACCATCGGAGCTGTCGGTGGTCAATCACTGATTTCACTGCGGGGATCTGAAGCTCTCTTATTCTTTCATTCCTGATCCTGACTCTCATTAGGTTTAACCAATATTCTTCGCAAAAATTGCATTTCAGCAGCCATATCCTGCTCAAGTGCATCCCTTTCTATTTCCCACAATAGTATTGCATATCTGGTAAAAATATTATTTGCTGTATTTATCCTATTGGACACTTCTTCGTCTATTTTACCAGATTTATTGAAAATTGTTCCAAGGTAGGTATAGAAGTCTATATTTTCCAATACTTCATTATTTCACACTATTCTTACATTTCCCACGTCCACTTCATCTCTCACAATAGTTATAACCTTCATACTCATTCCTTTGCGAGAAAGTTCTTGCCATTCTATAATGAATATGAAATTTTCATATGATAAAATGAAATGAATATGAAAGTCTGTCACCAGCACGACATCGTCTGTATGTAGAAAGGCCTGTACTTGTACCGTCCTCATAGTACAAGAGCCCAAGATGAAAAAAAGGGAGTTATTTCACCCCAATTTTTAATTACTTTAATGAAAACTATGTATAATTGCTAGTCAATATTGACGAGTCTGTCAAGTATAGGTAGGGGGAATAAAAATAGTGGCTCTTTCAAAACGTTAAAAATAATTAATTTTTCATTCCGAGCTCTATATCATTAAAACTACCAACAGCAATAGTAAATAATGTTTCCTCTAAATTGGATAACCTTTTTTTTCACAAATTAATTTCTTCATCAGTTAAACATATCTTTATTGTTCCACCTTATATGTAAAATAAAATATTAACGTTATCACTTTAAAAGTTTCTATATAACAGAGAGATAAATATAACCTCCTCCTCTCCCCCCCCCCAAAAAAAAATAACATATCATTAGCTGATGTAGTGAACAGCTGGTAATAAACATTATTTCAAATTAACTCACTAATTCTTCCCGAGATAATATGTATGAAAATAGTTTTTAATATATTAAGTACGATAAAGATAAACGCAGTGAAGTCTATATGGATTTAGAATAATTTGTGATAAGCTTTTAACGTTGTTGTATAATTTTATATTAGAATATGTTGGGCTTAATGTGGTTTATGAGGTTCAGTTTGTTTGTTTTTGTTTATTGGCGTAAAACATCATTGGTAATTAAAGCCATTTTTGTCTTATTTAATTTTTCTTACATTTGTTAAATTTTATTTCTCATTTTATTTATTTATTTTTTTAATTTAATTTTTATTATTATTTATTTTTTGTCTTTTGATTTTTAAAATCGAAACACCAATTTCACTGTTTTATCATCATATCTGAGGGTTTTTGAAATTTCCTAAGCTATTCAGGTGTGATGTGAAATATGGGCATTCTTGGAAAATATGTCTAATCGTCAAATTGTTGTAATACTGCCGGAGGCGTTTCTTTTGAAATAAGATAGGAGTGGGTGAGCCTCGTGTGACCTATTCTATTCATTATAAGGTTCTTTTTTCCTTTGCCTTTCTGAGTGATATTTAATAGTCTAATAATACATTGTTTTTATTAAGTACGGTTCGAACGTATAAATAAACAAGATAATGGAAATAGAAAAAAATCTAATAATAGCAAAACAGCAGGAACAGTAAAAAATATAAATTAAAAAAAGTTCCTAAATGAATAAGACGAAAAAACATATGAATAATGTTTTTTTTATTACAATAAGGTGTGTTTAATGTGGTTAATTTGGCTTTCCCCGTTATAATTGTGATTGATGTCTAATAATAAGAAATGAATCTCACTAAATACACAAGCAACAAGAAAAAGGTGTCAATCATATATATATTTTTTGTAATTATTTATTGCAACAACAACAAACACTGCTGTATATACATAAAAACTCATTAAGTAAATTTGATGTAATATAAAAATGGAGTGATACAAGCATTTAGAGAAACTACTAATGGATATAATCATAGGTATAAGTAAAACATTTATAATTCGTAACAGGATTGTCCGACATTTCATAAAAATACTTCCTATGGCAGCCATACTTCTATGAATTAGAGACTACCGCTTTAAAACGAGGAGCGTAAGAAACGATGTGCCAAAAAAAAAAAATTAACAAGTTTCTTTATTGCGTATAAAATTAAAGAAAAGAAATGGAAAATATAATTTAAAATAATCATACTTATTATTTGTGTAATACTTTACTAATCAAATGATTTTCAAATCTACTAATCGTTGCCTGAGATTCTAAAAAAATAAAAAAAGATTTAAAATTATACAAATTAACCAACAATTTTTAAATGGTTTATGTATTTGTGGGATCAAACGTATGATGATTCCATTTGGGACAATAGATTTCATTGATACTGCAGTACTAAAGGTCATGTAATATATAAATCTCAACATGTCCATTATTTGTTTTCATATTGAGGCTATTTGAATATTTAGCAAACATGGTATTAAAATATTAAATCTCTGGTTGTGGAATACAACAAATAACTGCTAGAAGGGAAGGGCTTATTGAAAAAAACTAATAATAATGTGAAGTAGCAGGTGGCCAGGATTGTCAAGATATATGAGGGGGTGTGGTCACTGTGGAATGGAGTTTATGCGGTTTCAACTTCAACTAGACGCTTTTGAGGATTTGGCTTAAAACAAGATTTAGCTGTTATCCACTACAAACGTGGGAAGCGCACTAGCAAAACTTTGAAAAGATTTATTCAAAATTTATGAACGATATTTACGATTTTAAAAATCAAAATCAACCTGACATAAACCTTTACAAAATACTTTAATCAGACACTACCATATTATTGGGTGACGAGTTTATTCCAGCGAGAACTCTCACATTAAATGTTTCTTTTCTTTAATTCATTTGGACCATAAGCGATATCACGCTCTATTTCTTTAAACGATGTAGTATTATCAAGAAATTCTTATTTTTTTATTACCTCCTTCCAGTCATTTTGACATACTCAGTTTAAACAAAGAACCCAAGAAAATTACGTAAATTACTTGGGTATTGATGTCAGCGTCGAAATCTTTAAAAGCCACTTTTTCTGTTTCCATCCGCCGACTTATCTCTGTCAAGAGTTTTGAAACCTCTCACCTGTTTTAATAACTTTTACTAAAGTTGCAGTAAGAATTTAAGAATCTAAATTGAGAATCGTCACTTCTCCATGAAATACTCTTTCTATTGATACCTCATTCATCAAAATCCATCGCATTTAAGAGCTGTAAAAAGTGATTGATACTACCGTATGAAATATATGTACGATAATTGAAGACAGACAACTTCTTCCTCTTTATTTACACAATATATTAAAATATATATATGCCTGTGAATCATATTTCCATCGAATATATAGCTTCTAAAACGGGTTACAATTTTGGGAATTTAAAAGACAATTAAATTCCTTACAAAATAAAAAACAAAACACATAATATTATCAGCTAGGAAGAGGAATACTGATTTTTTTATACTCCCATGGAAACTCGCTGTATTTTTACCAATGTATTTAATACATGGATAGACTTATTTTTTTATTTACTAATATAATATAAAATTATTTTTAATAACTATTATGGAATAATTGCAGCGTTTAGATCTGTTTGAATACCTTTCCAATTTACTTATTTTAGGTGTAATTTGACATTTTTTTTTCTTTTACGTAATTGGAAATAAGTGTATATACATAAATATTTTTGATAAAACGTATATTTTTATTTATTTGAACAAAAAATAGTAAAAAGGCCAATAATATAACATATTCAGCATACATGTTCACTTCTATAATATGTACAATGTTTTTAATTTTTGTTTAATTTTCGCTCGTTCATAAAAGTAGCATGTGGTCAATTTTTAATTTTGTTAACTCCTCCAGTTGCTTTTCCAGTCCACCAAGCTCAGTAATTTTCAATGAGATTATGTACTTTTTATGGATTCTGATAAAAATCGGACATTTATGTAGAAAAAAAATGGCTTCGTAACCTAAAAAAATGCCTTTAATTATGGTTCAAAGGATATGACGTTTAGTTAATTAGTCAAAACACAAAAATTACCAAGTTAAATAATTTGCAACCACTATATCTCCAACACCCCTACTGCCAAAGTTTTTATTTAATATTCCTTTTTTTCGGTTTACTATGTATATTATTTGTTCTTTTTGAAAAATATATGTAAACCTGTTATGTACATGAGAAGCGCCTTGTGTCATAAATGGCAAGGCGATCTATTCAAGATGCCAGCCTGAAACTTCTTCGGTACCGCTCCAGGGAAAAAGGCATAAAAGAAACTTTTTTTTTATATTTCGGATCGCTGCGAGAAAAGGCATTAAAAGTCCCAGCAACCCTTATAGAACACCCCTTCACCTCCCCGCCCGAATTAACATGTAATTGGTGCCAAGGAACGCTGTTCCGTGACGAGAAATATTTTTCATTTATATCCGGAAAACCCGCTGGAAAGGCCAGGCTCCAGGGACGCACCTGGAATTCTAGATCGGCTCGTCAAAAGTTGATTTGCATTTATCCCGGATGATATTATGATTTCAGTAAAAGTGGAAAATTATTATTTATACAATTGGATCATGATGATGCAACTATTTATTTTCTATTTTTTCATAAAATAATGATTTAACTATTATTTTAAATCTCTACGGTATTTATCAACAGGCGTAGGTCAAGAGAAATTATCATACTCCTTATATATTTTTTCTCCGATGTCACCTAATATATCCTACTTAATTAATATATCCCTTATTACTTTTTCAAAACCAATGATTGAGGCATAATTTTTAACCATTTATGATGATAGAGGAAAAGTAAAAATTTTATTTTTACTGTTATCCTAGATTATTAATATAAAAAATTAAGTGTTGACTATTAAAAGAATGGACCAATTTTGTTACTTTTTTTGTAGGGTTTCGTTGTGATGCCTGTATTCAAAATCGGTCACCCTGACCGCAGACTGTAGCGTCAAAACGGTTTTGATGAAACAAGTCTTAAAGTATTATTATTTAAACACTGAATAACTCCCTGATAAAGATATAGAAAATAAGGTAATAATTTTATGATACATTTAGTCATTTTTTTTTATTTTGTATTTATTTATTGCTATTTACAACCGTACATTATGATACATTTAGTAAATCTGATCTAAGTTAAATTGGAATGTGACAGGCGTGTAGAGAAACTACCCATTGGTAGCACTCTAATGACATTTTACATTAGCTGGTCTCGTGGCCAAAATTTAGTTATTAAAATATAACCTAAAAAGGAAATTAAATTCCCAATGAAACTACTAAAACAGTCATTGAAATTGGATCGTTATTGGCAAAGAAACTGCGTTTTTGGATATTATTTGTATACATGTCATACTTTACTACAATTTTCATCGCCTTTGTCGATTAAACCTTCATGCAGATCAGAAAGATGCACTGAAGAAAAAAAAACAAAAATAATAGTTACGATGTAAAGCATTTTAAATGATTTTAAGCTGAATCGCTCAATTTTAGATTCTACTTGCCATTCAGCTATTTAGGGGGAATGAAGTAAGACGAGATATCATTTAATTAATAGATATTTTTAATTTTTTAAGTAAGGGTTCCGAGTAACCTAAGTTAACTGAATGCTTGAATTGGAGGGGCTGCCATATGTAGGCATTAGTAGCCCCCCATGTGGCCAACAACCAAAACTCACCTCCTCCAGCGCTCTCTGTGGTGAGAAAAAGCAGCCGAAGAGGAGAGAGCCATCTTTTTTTTTTGTCTGAAGTCAATTCTTCTTTGTTCCCTCATCAGTAAAATCAACCATGAGTGAGTAGATTTACGGGAGTGGTTCCTCAGCAGCAGAGGAGAGAGAGGTATACTAAAGCAAAGAGAAGAAGGGAAGCATAGAGTAAGTCTACCTTGTTCAATATAGTAAATCTCCACTTAATCAACCACCTCATTATGTCTATAATTTTCCATTGCCCAGTCATTCGAAATTAATTAACACTTTTAACCATAAATGTTTTATTTCGGCCACCCCCTACACCACTTGTAACTTATATAATGGAATTTTATTTTTATTTAATCATGTTTCATTTCATCGTTACCAACAATTATATACAGTCCACTCAAACCCAACCAGCTAACCAAAAGTGAATGCGTGCCTGTCATTCAGTTGAAGGCATGTTTCATACAATAAGTATATAATTACATACATACAAACACGCACACAGACACATTTTTTTTGTCACATAGAACCATGTTTGGATTCCAAGATTTAGAAAACTGCCTATAGAGTTACAAAAAAAAATTACTTGCTAGTTTAACTAAGAGTAGCAAATGAATATTAGATTAATCAAGTACACCACCTATCAATGAAAAAATTTACATTTATGATTTAGTAATAGCAAGTAGTACAAAAGTAAGGCGCTGTGCTACTGACACTAGGACCTGGGTTCGAATCCACCTGTAGCAGATAATTATTTATTATGTAAAACCTGTTAGTTGGTTGTGGAGCCCAAACAAATTGGGGTCCGCCCAACCGCATAAAATGTGGAGAAAATCTTGTAGTTGAGCCAGATCTTGAAAAAAATCACCACCTTGTATAACCGTTGTTCTGAGAACAGTACTTCCTTACAAAGTACTGAACCACTGACTCTTCATGGGTTCTAGCGGTTCACATTAATATTATTATTATTAAGTATTATATTATAATATATGTAAACTAAATTAATTATAAATAAATTATCTAATCGAACTAGAAAACTAGGTTCCAGCAGTCCGGGTTCACTGGCGAACTTTATGGTATTTGTAATCTAAAATACTAGAATAATGTAAAAATTAATAAATAACTCTATTCCTACAAACATAATAAAATATAAAAATTTGACAAGCTACATAATAGAAATTGTTCGGTAAAAAAAGTTTTGAAAAATCATTTAATTCTCATTTAACATTTTATAAAGTTCGTATTCCTTTAGTAATATAGATAAACAGGATATAATAACTATGTTCGATAAATGAACCTAATAAAGAGTTTTATATAGAAACAAAGGTACATTTTGCAACAAAATGGAGTTGCTTCCAAAATTGTGTCCTGTCACATTCTTACTCTAAACTATTCAATTATATTAAATAATTTGGGGGAAAAAAATTGGAATTAGCAATACATTTATCGAACACACTATATTATGAAATTCGCTTTTAAAAAAACTTTAATTTAAAAAAAAATTATTTTGATTCTTTCTCTCAGTTATCTTCATTTTACAGCCCTTAAGCAATTCATTCAAGATATCTTAAATTGATGTATCCTAGTTTAGGTTTTTTTTTTTTTAATTATAGGCTATAATGCCAAATTAATATTAGTATAATTAGCAATATTATTTTTATAACAATCACTAATTTCATTAGCAAATTCTGTATGGAGCTGTTATAACAAATAGACAAATGTGTTAAATAGTTTTAAGGTGATTAATGTAAAATTATAATTGTTTTTAAATCGAATTGGACAGAATAACCTACAATTTAAAAAAAAAGAAATATTGAGATACATGAATTTGTTATCTTGATATTTAGCCCTCAGGCTTGAAAAGTTGAAGAAAAATAAAGTTGAGAGAAAATATCATAAATAGTGTTTTAAAATTGATTACCAACTCTCAAACAAGAAAAAATAAATATATAAAATATATTAATAAATGTTTAAATTTTAGTCCAAGTTCAAGAAATTGAGATAGCTAGTTCCATTAAACTCAAAAGGATAGAATATGATCAGGAACGAAAAAAATTAAAGCAACCGAAATTAAAAATATAATCTTTCATACATTATTCTAGTATTAGTTATAACCTTGTGAAATGATTTTTTGAAATCATATATGAGTATCTATACATAATCATTTACAAAAATAATAGAAAAAATTTTTTTTTCAGATAAATGCATATAGTTCGAAATGAAAGTTGTTGTTTCTTTTATTTTATTTTATATACTAATGTATAAA
>NW_027107804.1:8569-22964 GCF_000696795.3 Halyomorpha halys | reverse complement strand
ATAATTATATAATAAAATTATATATATTATTTAATAGAATTGTTATAAATATATGCTCATATCCTATAAAAAAAAATAAACACACAAAATATTGGTAATATAAAAACTTTTCTACACTATAAGATCTATTGTTCAAAACATTTTTTTTAATCGTGAGCTCATGATTCCAACGACAACCATGAACAATGAACTTAAGCAGAAAAAGAAAAATTCGAAATTTGGGTTAGACTCCCAGGCTTAAATTATAAGTAAATCCGCGATTAAATAAAATATAATTCATAATAATTACAAATAAGTAAATTGAATATTACGAGAATAATATATACCATGTATGCATATAAAACGCTGGCAGGAAGAGAATTTTATTCATCCAATTAAGGTTGCCTGTGACGAGCTATTGAATTTAATTATTAACTTCTTTTAATAGCTCTTTGTAAGATCTTTTCTTTTCTCTTCTCTCACAAAAGAAAATATCCTTTCAGAGACTTAGTCCTAATCAGTGCTTAGAATAAAGCTGACATCTTCCAAGTATCCTTGTAACTCAACTTGATAAATACTTTTGGTTATCAATAGCTTTTGCCTGAAAGAGTTTGATAAAGGTTATTGTCACCTTTGTATTGATATTCAAAAACAAATTGGATTATTTTTCAATCATTTTTATTAAAGTTGAGGAAAAAGTCGATTTAATCTACCTATTTTTGTCCATTCTTCAGTTCTTTTGTTCAGCCCAACATGAATTATAATATCTGTTAGCAATTTTCAATCTCAACTGTTTTCAATTATTAGTTATTAAATAATCTTTTTATTACTGTATTTTATTAGATATGATGTGGGCAGATCAATTATATTCAATAATATTGAATAATTATAATTAATAATCTTACAGTAGCTTGAAATATAACCAGTATGTAATAAAAGTTATCGTAAGAAAATGGAGACATTAAATTCTGTATTGTGGATTATTGTTATTATTTTTTTTAAAAATAAACAATAATAAATAAAAAAAATTACCAGTCTCAAAAAAGTGTTTAAGATAATAAACTAAATTGTTTTTATTATTATAATTCAATACACATAAATGTGACCTTAAACTATTTATCATTTATAAATTTTATACCAGCCCTATTATTACGTAAGAGCAATAACCCACATGCAATTTATTTAAACAAATAAAAAATCCTGATTTTAGCAATATTTTATCCTTCAATCTTGCCTTTCTGACAACTTTTTATAGGGAAAGGACATCTGTAGTTTTGAGCATCCTCATGACTGCAGCAGTGCCGGTTCATATTCTGGGTGGGGGTCAACTTTTATTTCGCGGTGGCCCCATGTAATGAAAACTTGATCCTCCCACCATGGAGTTACAATAGAGTTGTAACCTATAGATAACTCCCTCGTATGTTTGCTGATATTTGTTTTGTAATTGTTACCAACTTGAGGTCGGTGTTCCACAAGGCATCGCCTTAGTTTCTGATCTGTTCACTCTTTTCACGGCTGACATCCTTATATATCCTGATTTCGTCTCGGTAAAATGCGATATCACCTTCCCATCACTAAAATTAATCCTAACAAATCCCATCAAATTACCTTCATACTTGATCCTAAATTTACTGACCGCCCTAAAGTATACTTTCGTTGTTGCTTTTACCCCTGTCGAACAGATCCACTACCTTGTACTGCAACTGAACAAACGAATAACTTGGAATCCTCTTACAAAACTAAAAAGACAAAAAACTTTACGATGATTCCGACTGTTACAATACTTACGATACTTTACTAAAGTAGTTTATACTTTCAATCCATTAAAAAAGACTGATCTACATGACTATAATAAGCCCTATCTGGACATACGGGGTTGAGCTTAGGGGCTCCACTAAACCTTCGAATCCCTCTCTTACCCTTATAATCTACAATCCTTAGTGTTTCATATGTAACCGATCTTGCCACGAATCCTTACATTATAAACTCCTTAACAATCCAAACTCACTATTTTCTAACCTTGCTTCCTCTTCTTTCCTGACAATCCTTCGAGGCGCCAGAAAAGGTGATGGCGTCGAGACTTTCTAGTGGAAACATATTATTAGAGTGCTACCAATGGGAAGTTTCTCTAGATGTCTGTACCATTCCATTATAATCTTACATGAAATTTACTGGATATATTTTTATGTAAATACAGTTGTAAATATCAATAAAAAAAAAATTATACTTCTTGTAGAAGGACTGACATGAATTGTAATTTAAAATTACATTAGCACTGTTTTTTATTATTGTTTTGGTCAATTCTGTGATTATGCTACTTCCTTTCTTAGTCACCAAAATGTCCAAAAATCTCAATTTCCGATCATCTAACTCCATTTAAATTTAACCTTTCATGATAACTATTTAACACTTCTAGTAATTTATTATTATACTTTTTTCAAAATCCAAAATATTGCATTGAACATAACTATTATTCCGGATTTAATGGGAGTATTTTTAATCGAGTCATTTAAAACATATCCAGCTAATTACACTTATAAATCACCTAAATTTAGCATATTTTTAAAATAACAAGGAGTGTATGCTCAGCCAAAAGCTATAATTAATTATCTCTCATCATTTGGGTTCTTTTTATTGAATCAATTTGTAAGTTACAAATTTTAAGAAAACGTATAATTTAAATAACTAACATTTCCATTTCGGAAATGAGATTGGGGAGGGGGAGTTGAAGGAAGGGGAGGGAGAAGGGTTAAAAAAGAGCTCAGTAGCTGGAAGGCTCTAAGTGAGCAACTCCCCTCCCCTTCCCTCCGGTCCGTTTATGGGCACCGGCAATCGCAACTGCACTCCCTAATACTCGTGGTTATTCGAAATTTATGAGCACTCGCGATAAGTACTCGGTTTTATTTCAATTGATTCCGTGCCTAGAAGATGGAATTCCTCTCCTGCATTTCTGAACAGGACTCAACCCTTTCAAAATCTGTAAAAAAGTAAATAAATTAGTACAAAAAAATATGTATATAAACACTTTATATATGTCTGTATATGATATAAACAGATCATTATAAAAAAAAAAAATTGAATATTTTTTCCCAATAATTGGAAATAATCGTGTCTTTTTATTAAAGTTAAAATTTTGTAAAATTTAAAATAACGTTTTAAAGCAGTGATTCTTAAGGTGTGTGCCACGGTGCTGTCATAAGGTTACCGCGAATTATTCAATTAAACAATTCGGCAATTTTCTTGAAATTTCTAATTCCTGAATTTTTGCGCGAACAATCTTGTACGCTGATAAAATTCCAAGAATTTAGCAGCTTTCGAGTCTTTCATTGTCTTTGTGGATTTCCCACCCATCCTGTAGTCACTAAATAGTGAGTATCTGTTTTTAATTTTTCGCTGATAAATGGGTAATCGCTTTTAGAACAGAAAGTTTTTCAATTTTTTTATGAAAGTCAACAATTAAAAAAAAAAAAGTCAGATGTATTAAGGGCGCCGCGGGAAAAATCCGATTACTTAGGGAGTTGCAAACCGAAAAAGATTTGGAACCTTTGTTTTAATGAAATATCTCCGTCTATAGAATTGTAAAAAAAAAATATCCATCACTTTGGTGTTATCTTGCTGAATTTTAGTTGTTTAAATGCATTTTCTCATTATGGAGGTAATAAGCACTGATTTATTTCATATTTCTATAGAAACGACCGTAGCTCAGTGGCACAATCTCAAATTACAGTCTTAGCATTCTGAGATTTATTGGCGGTGCTGGTTCAAATCTGGCCTGGTGCCTCGTCTTTTTTCATTGTGTGGTGGTCCCACAAAATGAAAAAATTGGACCCAAAATTATGATGAATATTAAGGTAATAAAAATAAACCTGGCTGTATGGAAAATTCCAATGCCATCAAAATATAAAAAATAGATAGAAAATCAGAAAAAGTTAATGTTGGATGACAAAAAACAATATTACTACAAAAAATCATTTCATGATGGCAATATTTAGAAAATAACATGAAAACTATCAAGAGCATTCATTAGCTTAAATGCTAATATGTAAAGACCTACTATTGGTGATTCATTTAAGAATCCTTAAAAAAGGTAAAAAACAATATGAAATCTTTATTATTTACGATTGAAATCTCACAACCCTAAGGAACTCCTATAATGAACAATAATAAAATTCCAACGTGCTGTAAGTTTAGATGAAAAGATATTAGGAATGTAAAAATCCAATCAAAAGAAAGTTTATTTATTAAAGTATATAGAATACACACAAAAATTTATTGCTGATGTTAAATTTGTTAATAATATCTGGAATCTAATAATAATTAATTGTTTAATGAGTTAGTACTCCCCTCCCAAAGTTTCTCATTAAATTTTTATCTTCAATCTTCTTTTTTGAATTTAGTCATTGAATTAAATTCATTGCAGTTTTTACTTACTTTAGAAAGTGTTATAAATTTGCGATACCCAATAATTCTAGGTCAAATTATTTAAGTAAGCAAAATTGTGCTTAAATAAATCTATTTATTTGTTTCCCTTTTCCTAATAAACAAATAGAAATTAGATTATTTTGTTATGTATAATTGTATAAAATCGTAAAATTATAGAGGCAGTATTACCGAAACATCCAAGATATAAATATAATGGATTAAGTATTATTGTGTTTCAATTTTTGACCTGGAGGCAGGATAGGATGATAAAAAAATAAAATAAAATGATTCGATTATGGCTGCAATTGAGTTCGATTAGCGTTTAATAAATCATAAATAGTATAGATTCAATATTTTTTTGTAACCAACGTTTCTTATACTTTTTAACTTTTATTTGGCTTATATAATTTCTCTTATTCCCTCCTATTCTCGTTTTAATAATTAAATTACCATCGTCTACGTTAGATTTGTCGGTTGGAAACCGTTGGGAACTAACCGTTGATCATTCCTTCCGTAGCCTCCACTATTCCCACTTATATATCTCTTACTTTAGTATTTCTTATACTTTATACTTTAATATCTCTTATCTCATTCATAAACATCTTGTTGTACTGTGGTGAGCTTCTTTATTTTTACCTTTTTTTACATATCCGTTCACCTACCACCTCCTCTTATCTGCTTATACATTTCTTATACCTTATTTAATTCACAAACCTTTCTTTGTATTTTACCATATTTTTCACTACTTCTACTAAGCATTTTTTAATGATTCATTTCTCTATTTTTTCATCAGAAATTCTATCACCCATTTCTTTACTGTTTATTTATTAGTATTCAATTCATTTGTATTTATATTTGTTTTAGTATACTACCTTCCTCTTTTTTTTATAAATAAATGTTTATACTCTTTCTATTTACTTTTTACTGTATTATCATATTTACATAGTTGTACCTTTAACTTATTAAGCCTTGATGAAGAACTGCGAAGTGGAGCGAAATGTTGGTTACCATAAATATTTAATAGTCATTAATAATTATTGCTAGTTGTAATACTTTTATGCAACATCATCTCAAGGCTTCCATAAACCTTTGCGACTGCATTTATAATTTTAAGTATAAGAAAATTATTTTATGATAAAAAAAATGTCATTGTATACAGAAAAAGAAATCCATAGAATGAAAAATTTATTTTGTCAAAACTTATCTAAATATATGGAGAGTTATCATATTTCTATGTTTCAATCATATGTTTTGCTGAGAACCACATTAAGTATATAGATAATAAACTAAATTTAAGTCACTTTCTAACTAAATTGTTGGTATTTAAGTAAATTTTGTAGATAAAGGGTTGAGTGTTGATCATAGATGACGGAAGAGTCGATATTCGGGGCGGAATCTGTTATAGACCCCTGATGTTTTATTCACACCCTAAATTTGAGATTAAATCAGCCGATGCCATTAAGCAGCCCTAGGTCTTTGATGGCAGCTAATAGTGGCTGACCAATAAACCTGCCTCTTTTAGGGAAGTTAGCAGTTAGTAGTCGATTTTCCTATTCCTTACCATTAGCTAACTACTCTCATCTGAATTACGACTGTTCTGCATACTGTGTATTCTTCTTCGCCGTAGAAATAAACAGAAATTTATAGAATTAAAGATTCTCCATTGTTCTTCGGATGGATTTAAAAAGTTTTCAAGATAAAGACTTCAAAGTAAAATTACATTAACAAATTACCCACTTACCATCTTACTTTGAGTTGAAATAATTCCGTGCTCCCTTACCTCGGACCACCATATGAATATTGAGCAGCCCAGACCTTCGCAAGGTTATCAATGCTGTACTCTCCAGACAATAGAAGGTCTGTTTGCTAAGAAAATTCGTTCGTCGGGGAGTTTTTAAAACTAATTTCGAACTGTTTTTTTGTAATCACAAAAATATGTTTCACTTCCTTCAAATTTGACCAGAGCTCATTTAAAAGGAAGTATACAAGTATTACTTATATCTGGAGAAACTTTAAATATATTATTTTTTTTTATTTTATATTGGTATTTGTTTTCCTTTTATTTCCCTTTATGCAATGGCTGTCTTTTGGTACACCACTAAATTTTTCAAATTGGAGTGAGCAAGAACTCTAAGTTCGTTTGCTATATCCTTCAGCCGAGATCAATAGAGAAAATATTTTATTTAGTTAAAATTTAAAAGTAAAATCTGTTCATCAGTTTAATTTCGCGGTGAGAAATAAATCAAAAAATTCTCACATTGGGCTGTATTGATCCTCAGTGGAGGACTTAAATAAAATCCAAAATAAAATCATATATACTTTACGTGGTTGTACAAAGAATTAATCTGTTTTTGTATGATTTTAAGAAATTATCTTTTATTATATTAATTCTAATTTTATTAGACAATTTTTTACAAGTTAAGCAATAAAATATCGTTGATCTAATTGTAAATAAGGATCCCAGAAGTTCGACTCCTGAGTTCTGGTGTCGTGTGAACCTTTTCCACTCATCGGCAACAGGTTGCTTCCTCAATCATTGGTTATCTCCTGGTTTCGGCGGCTGTTAATACGATCTCAGCTCATTTATTATGACATTACCAACCCGAATATTCTGCATATGGGTCTTAAAGACTTGTTGGTTTCAATTCCACTCACTCCTAGGGACAGTTGAACCATGAATATTTCCTCACCTTAATTTCTCTATAACCGAAATATCTTCACCAATACCAACGATTATTTTGAAGGGGTCCAATTAGATCCCATTTTGAGATGGACTTTTTTTTTTTTAACAAAATTCATAATAGTACAGAATCTATTACCTGGCTCAATTAAGAGCTACAATATTTATTTAAAGTATTTATTCACACTGAATATAGACTAAAAATAAATAAATAATAACCGATGATAGTAAACAACAGAATAAAATACATCAAAACAAAATAATATAAAATATAACTGATACAAAAGATTAAGAAAACTAAGTTTAAGTAAAAATAAAATAAATACATCTGGCACATATTTCCACTAAAAGTAAGATAAACATATTTTATTTTATTTATTTATTAAAATTTACAACTGTTTAAATAAAATATGATTAATGTCTCATAACACATGATAACCTTGGGAATGAACAACCCAATAGTGATGCTTAAATCATTTTTTTTAATTAGACGATCCCATACCAATCTTCTTTTCAGACGCCTCAGAGGTTTATCAGGAATTGTTAAGGATATTAATCAGAGAATAAGAAATAATGGGTTTGGTGAGTAAGGATTTTGGAATGAAAAGAGGTATATCTATTTCGGACCAAACCTGCTATGAATGGGATTATTATTTATATACTAATATTTACAACTGTATTTCTATAAAATACATGTAATAAGTTTGATGTAAGATTATAATGGAATGATACAGGCATCTAGAGAAACTTCCCATTGACAGCACTCTAATAATATTTCTACATTAGAATGTCTCGAGGCCATCTTCTTTTCAGGTGCCTGGGAGGATTGTCAGGAAAGAAGTGGAAGCAAGGCCAGAAACTCGTGGGTTTGTGTTGTTAGGGAGTTTATAAAGGAAGGATTGATATTTAATTTAGGCTAAATCGGTTACATACGGAACATTAAGGTCTTAATTAATGAGTTTATTTTGACGTAATAAGGAGCATCAAAAATTTTACTGATGAATTTGGATTGTGAGGATTGGATACGGGAGGAATTTGATGGTTTGATAGAGCTCATAGTGTATAAGAGTTTTTTAAATAAACTTATGAAAACACACAAAAAAAAAGACAAATTATAACAACTATATAATTTCTCACGGGTTGTATGAATTTGATTTTAAAAATTAATTTACCACATTCAATTTAATGTATGGGAAGAAAAAAATCTTCATCATTTTAATAATAAGAAAGAATTTAGGGAATATGGAGAGGATAAAAAATCCTGGGGTATATAATCAATTGTAAAAGGTTTGAGGCAGAGTCAATCCAGAAAAACCAACCCAGAAATTTATTTGTAAAATATCTTTTACCATCGTAACTTTATTTTATGATATAAATTATAATTATGTTTGAAGTTCACTGTAATATTACAGGAGCGATCTGGGATCATATGTCTTAACATTTGCAGAAAAAGAACTAATATTGAACTGCAGGAAATGAAGTTAATATGGGTGGGGTCACATGTGGCTCGAACTAATCCATCTGGACGCCTCTGTACAGCAATGAATGCCAGTATAGTTGGCAAAAGAACAGGTGGAAGGCCAAAAACCAGATGGACAGTAATACTCGACAAAGTTGCGATAAATCTGCACTAAGCAAACTGAAAAGGATTAGCCCAAGACAGCAGTGGGCCGTCCGTAACTCAGGTGGTTGAGGCGCAGGTTTTTGCAGCCTGAGAAATGCGGCTGCGACGGTTCGAATCCGGCCTGAGGCTCTACTTTTTTAATTTCTTCGGCGGTTCCGGAAATAAAAACATGACCCCTTCCCACCATGGTTAGAATAGGTTGGTTACCTTTTAATACCCCCCAATTTTTTTTTTAAACAATTTATAGAAAAACATAAAATGTAATATTTAATGATCTTTTTTAATTATGAGCTGATAGTGTCAGCACTTCCAGTAACTATTGAAGCTTACACAGTTTGCAGCTGTCTATTTAGTCATTCATAAAGGTCTTCATTTAACCTGATATAAAGTAAGTTATCAAAAACCATCCTGCATACTCAAGTCACCTAGAGTACAGAAATCACATTCAATCAACGCAAAAATGATTTCCTCAACAACATAACTTTAGAAATCAGCATATTTCACCTACTGTTGTGCTGAGTTTCCCACCAAAAAGTTGCAGAGCGAGCGAAAATTAAGTCAGAGTGTTTTTTTTTCCCCTTCAAGTTCCAGCGATAAAAATAGTTAAATCTTTTCCCTCTGCCCGGGACACTTGGGGTAAGCGTTCTAAATCTGATCGCGGTTGTGAAAACTCTTTCCATGGAAGTTCATGTTGAATATAAAGAGGTAATATTTTACATTCATAAGTTAGGGAAGGGAGGGAAGTAAAGTTTCCTAAAGCAAGTGGCACGGGTTTTGCTGAGCACAAATAATATTCAGGCCCGACAGGAGCTAACCTTAGCCTCTGCATTTACATATATTTCAGGCTCGGTCGCTTACCTCATTTTATTGCCCCTTTCACTGTCTACTCCCTGCTAATTGTCAGTGTCCCAACTCAAGTTTCATATAACTCACAACTGCTATTATTTCTAATGGTGTGAAACGAAACGGAAAATCTCACACTATTAAGGGAATCCCTATGTGCAGGAAGGGAAGAGAAACAGAAAATGCATTTTGCACCAATTTCTCATGATCTATTCCAGACGAAGATATAAGGTAGTTTCAAAAATAAATTTCCATTGAATATTTAAGGGTTATAATGATATATCAATTACATTGTATCAGGAAAAATCTTAACAATAGATAGATAACAATTTTTTTTTTATGCTGGATAAAATGAAAGTTTAAGTTGTGGATAGCCAAAAAACCTAATATTGCAGGACCCCATTTATTTTGACTGTGAAAGAGAAAAAAAAACGATATGAAGCTTGAACTATACTTCTTTAATTCTTACTGTAATAAATAATTTAACCATTTTAATTTAATAAAAATTTAAATTGAATGTTTATAACTTTGGTATAAATTAGTGTGATTTGTAAATACGAAAAAATTAATTTAATTGGTGACCTAATCTAATTATCTATATATTTTTTAAATTATTGAATTGACCTTAACAAAACTGCACATTATTTTTTAAGTATAGAATAGATGTATATATCCAACAATTGCTTGTTTTATCGTTCTTAATAATATAAGTTACGGATACACCAACCCTTATTTATCTTAATAGCATTAATTGTATTATTGAAACATTATTAATTATTTGGATCTTTATTACGACACTGAATTCATATAAACGACATTAAATGGGTCCACCACTAAGAAATGAGTCCAGGAATCTTTTTCCTTGATTGATAGATCCTACTCCCAACCCCTCCCCTTCCAGCGACCTGCCGACTCACGACCTCGTCAGACCTGCCTTCAACCGTCATTTCGCAGTATTTATGTCAGGAGGAAGCTGAGAGTTGAGGATAAATGGGGGAGTTGAAGCACTCTATAAAAGCGCTCTTGGTTGGACAGAGAGGGAGTGGGAGGCTTGGGGGGGAAAAAGCCGGGGCACATGAGCGGATATACTGGCCTCCTGGTTATCACTCTCCCGGCGACTCATCCCATTTAACATTTCCCAGGGGGGCACCCTCTTACCATCTCTCTGCTCCATCGCCGGATCGATCTACAAAGGAACGAGCAGCTCGATTAAATTGAATACCCTGCTCTTTGAATCCCGACACCACCGGCGTATTTATTAATAGATAGAAGGGGTGTTGACCGCACTCCGGCAAAATTAAGCCCACTTCCAATCATCTGGGAAAGATGAACAAATATACGTCAAAGATTGTTTAGAGTTATAACTTTGAGGCTATATATTGTGTAGTTATAAAAATAAAAATAAATTCTTTATTTATTCTGGGACATGTCCCTTTAGAGTAATAATGAAAAAATAGTAAGTGGGCTTTAAAGCCTTAGGGTAAAAGTAAAAGTCTAAAAAAAAATTTATATATAACAGAAAAATAATGATAAATTGTAATAAAGTGACTTTCAATTATGTAAACAGAAAAAAAAATCATATGAATAACTTAAAAAAATAAATATTTGGGATACCAGTGCTAATTAAAAGTATGACTCTCTATAAATATCTAGTATTAATACAACAGTTTTTATTGAGTGTTTGTAAATAAGGAAACTATATTTTAAGTATATTTAAATAGGTAGATAGAAATTAATTGAATTAGCGGAATTAAAATGTAGGAAGGGTACTGGGGCAACGGATGGATGTAGGAATAAAATTTAATGGTATTGATCATTGAAGAGGATCTGATAAAGAAGAATCTGCAGTTCAGCTGGCCGTTCTATATAAGTCTAGGAACGGGTATTGTGGAAATTAACACAGGATTTGAATGATGGTTGGCGGGATCAAATAACTTAGCAGAGGAAGAATATTAGAAAATACTTATGGCGGTAAGCAGGGCGAAGCCACCTCAACTCTTTATAAAATCGGGATGTAGAGCTTTCCCGAGGGTTTCCAAATTGAACCGTATATGGCAAGGCACAACCACAAACTAATAGGAATAAAAACGCAACACAGATAAGAGAATAATTCTTGTTCAGAACTCTAGTTCTCAGGAATGTTTATTTTTATGAAAGACAAATTTCAGAGGTGTTAAGTGCCCATCAATAAAACCAGGTACTCTACCCCTTAATGCACAACAGGAAGTTTTCATATACCCTGCCATGTATAACACAAAGTCGTAATATAGGTCTTGGCTCAATCTATTCCAAATTCATAGAAATTTCCTTCCATCTTAATTTGTACATATAAGGAACATGTTACTGTTACAGAGTTGTTGAAGGGAACTATAGGAGACAAGTTGTATATAGTAGTCTAAGTTAATAATAATATGTCATAAAGTGTGTATCTTCTCTCTTCATATAGCAAACTTATATCTTACACAATTCTGAAATCGCGTCGTGTAACATACAGAAAATGTCTGCTAATTACATAGGCCAGTTACCGTCATCAGTTCTGTATTCATACATAACTCTATTTCATGATTTGAGGAAGAATTTAACAATTTTTATTTTTAATAAATTTGACTATTAGGTTGAGAATAACATCTACGGAAGGAGCAGTGATTAAAATATTTGCGTCAAATGCATATATTTGATAAAATATATGCGTGAAATACTTTTGCGAATTCATTAGAAAAATTAGTGTTGGAATTTTGTAAAATTTTAATTAAATCATTTTGGCACTAATCTTGAACTCCAAAATTGGACAAACGAGTCGTTTTTGAAATATAGCTGCCTAAAGGAAAAAAATTCGAAATTTGATAAATTCCTGATTACTTCTACACTGATTCCCACATTAGGGCCATTTTGGACGAGTCAATTTCAACATAAGGTGTTGCTTAGCAAGAGAAAATAAAGGACGGAGTTTTATAAAATGTTGTTATCAACCAGTACCATCGTTAAAAAAAAAATCATCAAACCCAGATTCACAATCAGCCGCTATAGTGCTCAAACAAGTATTTTATATAGATACAAAACCTTTGTTTTTTCTCAAAATAAAAACAATCAGGATATTGCTCAGAATCTTAACAGTAACTTCAATGTTTTTCATTTTAAAATATGTCAGGACTACGGTCAAGAAAGAAGACAAAATAGTAACAACTATTTATTTATTTTCTGCTAACATTTCCACTTACGTTGTAGGTTTTCATCATGACTGTTGTGTGGTAGTGTAAACAGAGATCCCTTGTTCACCGCAACCCTGACTATCTCTTTCAAAATTTAAAAAACCGTGCCCGTGTAGGCCTCGGCGACATATTTCCGTGACAACGTATACTCTATAATCCTCTTACCCCCACCACCTCACTGTTACCCATCCCCACCACTACCTTCTCCGTTACGGGACACTTTTGCCTGCATGACTCTCAGCATCTCCCCCACTACTACACTACTAATTACCTCCCCCACAATCTACTTCCGTTACGGGACACTTTTTCTAACATGGCATCCCGCAAAATGATTTATAAGACGTTGTCACGTCAAAAAAAATACTGTTGGGATTGTGAAACATTTACTGATATTTTTTATTTGAAAAACTTTCAAAATAATCCTAATTAGTGAGGGATGAAACGGAACCTTTAGAATGTCTATATTTCTTATAGCTCCTTATTATTTATTATTGAATAAAATCTCTAAATATCTAGGGGTGTATAATCTATGATAAAGAGAGCACTGATATACAGCTGTACAACTTGGGCTCTAACAGGTACCCTAGAAAGCAGATTCGAGAGATCTGATGGGAATGTCCTTCGTGTAGTTACATGTGACATGTGGCTCGTAGTAATCCATCAGGGCAAAAACTAGATGGATAGGGATAATCAACAAAAATGCGGAAGAGCTACATGTAGCAACTTATAAAACAGTAGTCTAAGACAGGCAGACGTGAAGAAGCTGGTTTGGGTGGCCAAAGGTCTGCAGAGCCACCGAAAAAAAAAGAATTGAAGATAAAAAAAATAATTATTTTTTTTTTCATAAACGTTTAAGATGTAATGAAAGGGTCATGAAAAAACATTAACAGAGAATGGAGTTTACTCTGCTCATTAAAGAGTCGGAACTCAACTGTATGAAAACAGCGGTTGTCGGAAAAAGGTCGATCCTGTTCGTACAACTTGATTGGAATGATTTTTTTTTTTAACACTCGGTTGAAATACAATCGTCCTGACAATTACTGATTTTCTGTCAAAATTTCGGCCTCAGAATGAAATTTGATGATTCTCATAATGTACTCACGTATTTCTTCTTAACAGTGAACTCATCAATAAATAACAAGAAATCAATACAGATATTTTGTAACACCACCAGTTAACTATTTATGAAATCGGCCATCTTATTTTCATGCTAGTTTTGCATGTATGAGCATATTAGTTTTCACTCTCATTATTTACATACAAGTAATATTCGTTTTGCTACCGTGTTTTTATTTCTATTCTAACATGGTTGTTATCTCGTCCGGTGCATGTAGAATACTTCTAAGAGAAAGATACGAAATGAAATATTGGTGAAGAACTTCCTTAAGAAATAAAACATTAAATGTCTTAGCCCTATAAGTTTATATATTCGCAAAATTATTTTATTCCGCTTAAGGCTGGATTGAAATTATATAAAATTTGACTCTTAATTTGAAAGTAAATTCTGAAGCATAAGAGAAAAAATGTCTGTTAATTATATTCTTGCCAAATCAGGGTTTAACAAGCCGTATCTCAGTTCAAGTAACTTAGTCACCAGACTTTTGGACAAATTATATTTTGAATAATTAATAAATTAAC